>NW_020928384.1:0-778 GCF_003984885.1 Neopelma chrysocephalum | reverse complement strand
GGAGTCTCATAAGCAAAAGGGGGATCCACTGCTGAACTGCAAGTCTGAGTGCTATTGTATTCATGTTCCTCTCGATGCTGAAGCCTCAAGATCTCTCTATTGATAGCTCTTCCAAAGAGAGAGAAGCTTTATTCACCAGTGAAATCTATATCTTTTAACTTCCCTGCACATTTTCATTCCTCCTTCCCAACATACTTTGGCTACAGGAAAGAATACAGACAAAGTCCATGACTGACCAAGGACATCGTACCGATGTGGGAGGCTGCAAACTTGATACTGAAATGGCTCACAAGACACTCAATTATCCTGTGCAAGGCACTCAACTTCCAATTTTGAAATAAAATTCATACAATACAGTTCAGTAGAGCAACATATACGGCCCTCTGCATTGGAAAGAATTTAGCCTGAGGAGTCCATCATAATGTCAGTTAATAGTCACAGTTTCCATCAAAATAATCAAAATTAGAGTCTCAGGCCTTTTGTGATAAATACTTTCAACAGCTTGCACTTATTGTTCTTTGTAAAATTTTGGTTTGTTTCCCTTAATAATAGTGGTAGTTAGCAAAACCCTAAAATTTACCATTATTTTCAGTTTAGAAGGAACTGAGGCTTAAAGAGCATAAACATCTAACATTACCCAAGACAACAACAAAACTCATCATGTATCCTATTTTCTTTTTAAATTCTGAGCAGTCTGGGATAGGATACAGTACTTTTTGTGCATTTGTGGGTTTTTTTTAGTGGTCTGTGTTATATGTTTACAATCATTATTTGCACA
>NW_020928383.1:0-1680 GCF_003984885.1 Neopelma chrysocephalum | reverse complement strand
GGAGTCTCATAAGCAAAAGGGGGATCCACTGCTGAACTGCAAGTCTGTGAGTGCTATTGTATTCATGTTCCTCTCGATGCTGAAGCCTCAAGATCTCTCTACTGATAATTCTTCCAAAGAGAGAGAAGCTTTATTCACCAGTGAAATCTATATCTTTTAACTTCCCTGCACATTTTCATTCCTTCTTCCCAACATACTTTGGCTACAGGAAAGAATACAGACAAAGTCCATGACTGACCAAGGACATCGTACCAATGTGGGAGGCTGCAAACTTGATACTGAAATGGCTCACAAGACACTCAATTATCCTGTGCAAGGCACTCAACTTCCAATTTTGAAATAAAATTCATACAATACAGTTCAGTAGAGCAACATATACGGCCCTCTACATTGGAAAGAATTTAGCCTGAGGAGTCCATCATAATGTCAGTTAATAGTCACAGTTTCCATCAAAATAATCAAAATTTAAGTCTCAGGCCTTTTGTGATAAATACTTTCAACAGCTTGCACTTATTGTTCTTTGTAAAATTTTGGTTTGTTTCCCTTAATAATAGTGGTAGTTAGCAAAACCCTAAAATTTACCATTATTTTCAGTTTAGAAGGAACTGAGGCTTAAAGAGCATAAACATCTAACATTACCCAAGACAACAACAAAACTCATCATGTATCCTATTTTCTTTTTAAATTCTGAGCAGTCTGGGATAGGATACAGTACTTTTTGTGCATTTGTGGGGTTTCTTTAGGGGTCTGTGTTATATGTTTACAATCATTATTTGCGCAAAAATATAAGTAATTAAAGGCAGGTTTTCTAATCAGAAGGGTCAGACAACTACAGTTAAAGACAGTGATTGAAACTAAAACTAATCTTCATTACTTTTTTAAACTATCTCAAAGAAACACAAAAAGATAACAAAATAAAGAGTTTTCAAGCTTCATGCTGAATTTACTTCCTTTCTCCATGTGACATATAAGCTGCAGCAAAGGAGTATTTTTTTCATAGAATCATAGAATCATAGAATAGGTAGGGTTGGAAGAGACCTCTAAGATCATCAAGTCCAACCCCTGATCCAACTCCAATTACTATATCATGGCACTAAGGGCCACGTCCAATCTCTTTTTAAAAACCTCCAGGGATGGTGAATCCACCACCTCTCTGGGTAGGTTGTTCCAATGCCTGATAACCCTCTCTGTAAAGAATTTCTTCCTAACATCTAACCTAAACCTCCCCTGGCAGAGCTTGAGCCCATGTCCCCTTGTCCTATTGTTGGTTGCCCGGGAGAAGAGACCAACCCCCGCCTGGCTATAACCTCCCTTCAGGTAGTTGAAGAGAGTGATGAGGTCGCCTCTAAGCCTTCTCTTCTCCAGACTAAACAACCCCAGCTCCCTCAGCCTCTCCTCATAGGACTTGTGCTCAAGTCCCTTCACCAGTCTCGTTGCTCTTTTCTGGACCCGCTCCAGCACCTCAATGTCCTTCCTGAACTGAGGGGCCCAGAGCTGAACACAATACTCAAGGTGTGGCCTCACCAATGCAGAGTACAGGGGAAGGATCACTTCCCTGCTCCTGCTGGCCACACTGTTCCTGATGCAGGCCAGGATGCCATTGGCCTTCTTGGCTACCTGAGCACACTGCTGGCTCATGTTCAACCTCCTGTCGATCAGCACCCCCAAGTCCCTTTCCGC
>NW_020928382.1:0-573 GCF_003984885.1 Neopelma chrysocephalum | reverse complement strand
TGCCACGGCCCGAGGGGGAAAGGGAATTGGGACGCGGCACTGCGAATAAGGGTCAGGACACAGTTGAAGGTCGGTGAAGCAATGCCAATTTATTAAGGGAAAACAGGGACTTAAATAGGGTAGGTCTGAGGGGAGGATTCAGAACTGGGGAGGAGCATGGGATTGACAACCCAGGGAATACAATGATTGGAGGATAAGGGAGAGGTAGGTGTAACCTTGGAGTATCTAGGGGAAGGGACCAATGAGAGCTCACTCTGCACTGCGGCAAACCTTAGCCAATCAGTAGCAGAGGAGCGGGAAAGCAGGGGAGAACAAGGAGGTAAACAACTTAAGGCGGGAAAACCTGAGGGGGAAGAAGAACTAACATGGAGGGTACATTAAAATTTTCATAAGAACCAGTGACAAACAGGGGTATAACAATAGGAACAGATAACACAGTATAACTGGGGAAAATAACAGTCAGTCCGTGCTGTGAAAGTCCATTCCGTGTGCTCAAAGTTCATAGTCTATTCATTTTCATACAGTTCTCTCCACTTCTTGTATCTCTCCCAATCCGATATTTGATCCTCCACA
>NW_020928381.1:0-6691 GCF_003984885.1 Neopelma chrysocephalum | reverse complement strand
CTCTCCACTTCTTGTATCTCTCCCAATCCGATATTTGATCCTCCACATCTCCCCCTTCTTTATTTATGGACACAACGTTGGCGTTGATTGATTTCAGGAACAGCTGGCGGAAACAAACAAAAAGACAGGGCAAGCAGGTGCACAAAGCAAAAAGACCACCCACAGAAATCAGAGCTAAAATTAATATCTTTCTGAGCCAATTAGGAATTGATGGGAACTTAAGCCAATTAAAAAGTCCGTCCAATCCCTCACTGTGGGATTGGCGGATATCTTGGACTAAACTTTTTAATTGATCAATACTTTTGTGAATTGATTGAGCATGATCCGAAAAGTTCATGCAACACATGCCCTCGAACTCTTGGCACCCATGTCCATGTGCCAAGAGTAGGAAGTCAATAGCTGCACGGTTCTGTAGGCTGACTTCTTTCAATTTCTGTGTGTCTGCTAACAACCCCTCTATCGCCGTTGTTGTTGCGTTCGCTTCCTTCGTGAGCCAGCATCCGAGGTGGGTGAGAAGAGACAACGCGTGGGATGTTCCTATTCCTGAAAACACGCCAAAGGAAGCCCAGTAATTTTTAATTTTAGGCCAAATGTAGATATGGGAATCACAGTCCTCAGGGAATGGTAAAGGTGGTGGGGCGGTCCAAGAAGATGGAACAAGGAGAGGAGGTGTTTTGGGAACTGGAGCGGCGAGAGGTGCTGGGGGTTTTGGAGGTGTGGGACGAGGTTTTGGGAGGACTGGACGTTCATATAAGACAAATGTTCTTTTGGTTCTACTGATTTTTGACAAGGGAGAATTTGGAGCCGGATTTTGCAGGGAGGAAGTTTGGTCTGGAAGTTGGAATTTGGCCGGATTGAAAAGGGCAAGTTTTCCCACTGTGCAAGGACCACCTTCTGGGTATGCAGGAATCCCCTGCCAAGCTCGGTCCCCGCACAGAAGGAAATACCCTTGGGGAAGTTTCCTCCACCTCGGTATGGTCTCTGTGGTAACCGCTGTGATTACGGAGTGGTTGCACCACGAAGAAGGAAGCTCGCGATAGATGGGTTTGTTGGCAGAGACATTATAGGGAGTAAACAATTTGGGTTCTGTGGGGTGCCAATGAGTCTCAGGATGACGAAGAGGATGGAGAGGTAGATGGTCCGCATGTCGGATCTCGTTCTTGGTATATTCTTGCCCGTCTGGTTGGGACCCACTTTGGTCCTGTTGGTCCTGCAATACATGCGTACCCTTTCCCCCAAGTGATTAGGGAGAAAGGGCCCGTCCACGATTCTGTAATTGGATCCTTATACATGATTTTTGCTTTCTGATTATTTAGTATGTCTTCTGATTTAAAGTGCTTATCTATGGGACTTCTGTCTGTGTGAGTTTCGTGTTCCTCTGCTAAGTTTAAAAAATTTAATACGTACATGACTTTTTCCAATCTTTCTTGGGGAGTTAGGCCAATACTCCCCCTTTTTTGTTTATTGAGTAAATTTTTGATGTTTTGGTGGGCTCGTTCTACTATACCTTGTCCTGTGGGGTTGTGGGGAATTCCAGTGGTGTGATGTATTCCCCAATCGTCAAAAAACTTTTTCGTGTCTGCAGATACATAGGATGGTCCATTATCAGTTTTAATTTGTTTGGGGACTCCCATCCTAGCAAAAGCAGACAGGAAGTGTCTCTTGACATCTCTGCTTTTTTCCCCAGAATGCGCGGTGGCTACGACCATTTTTGAAAATGTGTCCACAGACACATGAACATACTTTAGTTTGCCAAATTCTGGTACGTGTGTAACATCAGATTGCCAGATTTCTAGCGCTGTCAGCCCCCTGGGATTTGTCCCCTCTGGAACCAGTGGGGCGATTTTTTGGCAATCAGGACACGTTTTTAGGATTTCTTTTGCTTGAGTCAATTTAAGGCCGAATTGTTTTTTCAGCGATCGCGCATTCTGGTGAAAAAATTCATGCGAGATTTTTGCTTGTTGGTAAAGATTTGGGGTGACAACCACACCTGCCAGATGGTCGGCGATCTGGTTCCCCTCCGCCACAGGACCAGGTAGAGTAGTATGGGATCTCGTATGTACAATATAGTATCTGAACTCTCGGATTTCTATCAAAAACAATAATTTTTTCAGCAAATCATATAATTTTTCATTAGATACTTCTTTTAGGTACGAATTTTCGATCCGTTTGACGATGCCCACGACGTAAGCCGAATCTGAAATAATGTTGATAGGTTCTTTATCGAAAATTTGGAAGGCGCGAACAACTGCTGATAATTCTACAATTTGTGGAGAACCTTGTACTTTATGAATGTCTTGGTGCCAATTATTTTTTTGTCTCCAAACAATTACCGCATTTCCGGTTCTCCCAGAGCCATCGGTAAAAATGGTTTTTGCATTTTTGATGGGCAGATCTGATTGCATGACCTTTAATTTTAATGGAATTGGGATTATTCTTTGTAAAAGTGGGCACGCCGGGAGGTGAAATTTCACTTCTCCCGGGTAACCCCCGATGGCGATTTGAAAGTCTGTAGAATTTTGCAGCAGTTGTTCCAGATGCTCAGAAGTCAATGGGAGGTAGATGTAACTTGGTTCCTCTCCACTGAGTTCTAAGCATCTGGTGCGACCTTTGAAAATTAGTTTGCCAATCATCTCTGCTAGTGTTATAATTGTTTTTGTAAATTGATGGGGGAGGAACAACCACTCCCACAGACAGAAGTCTTTCTTATCCGTTGTGAATTGTCCCAATATAGCTATTGGTTGATGTTTTTCTCGAATGATGACTAATGAGGATGGCAGTCCCTCCATCCTACGATTTGTTTGTCTCTCAGATATTTTTGTTTCGACTGTGGCGAGGGCTTTTCTGGCGTCAGATGTTAAAAATCTGGGGGAGGACAGATCTGCATCTCCTTTTAGAAGCTCGAACAGTGGGTGCAAATCACCGGTTGTGATCCCCAGCACAGGTCTGATCCAATTGATCGCTCCCAGTAGCTTTTGGAGGTCGTTTAAAGTTCGGACCTTTTTGTCAATTTCTACTGATTGAGGTTTTATAGTTTTTGCATTAATTTGAAGTCCGAGGTACCTCCAAGGTGCTTCTCTTTGTATTTTTTCAGGGGATATTTCCAATCCATTTGAATTTAGGGCCGCAATTGTAGCGTCTAATGTTTGTCTGACTGATAATTTAGTTTTTGCGCAAATCAATACATCATCCATATAATGGAAGATGATTGATTGCGGAAATTTTTTTCTGATTGGCTCCAACACTTTCGCCACAAACATCTGACAAAGTGTCGGAGAGTTTTTCATCCCCTGGGGAAGCACTTTCCACTGGAACCTGTGATGGGGTTCACAGGCGTTGATGGCAGGGACTGAAAATGCGAATTTAGCCGAATCAGCCGGATTCAAATATATATGAAAAAAGCAGTCCTTAATGTCGATTACCACTAGGGGCCATTCAGCAGGGAGCATGGATGGAGAAGGCATTCCCTGCTGGAGGGCTCCCATTGGCTCGAGGACTTCATTAACTTTGCGCAGGTCCTGGAGAAATCTCCAGGAACCTGAGGACTTTTTGATCACAAACACTGGAGTGTTCCAGGGACTGGTGGAAGGCTCCAAGTGTCCTTTAGCCAATTCTTGATTAACCAGATCATTTAGAATTTGCAGCTTTTGTTTGGGAAGGGGCCACTGATCTACCCAAACTGGTGTTTCTGTTTTCCAGATCAGTTTGGGCAGCTGCACTTGCTCAGTGACCCCTCCTAAAAATTTTCTTCCGTCCCGAGTGTCAGTTGCCACTGTTCCATGGCATCTCTTCCCCATAATGTAACTGGTATATTTAATACGTACGGTTGTAGAGTTGCAGATCTGCCCTCTGGCCCGTATACTGTTACCATTTCCCGACTCCTGACAGGGTGTTGGACTCCTCCCACACCGCTGACCCTTGTGTCTGTCGTGTGGGCTGGCCAACTGTGCGGCCAGTCCTTGGAGGCGACGATGGTAACGTCTGCTCCCGTGTCCAAAAGACCCTCCACTGTCACCCTCTGCGGGTGTCTAGACAAGGGGAAAAGAACACGACACGTTAGTAGGGGTCGAGAGGCCCTCACTGAGGTTGCCCAATGGACTTCCATCAGCGAGTCACCTCCCCGTTCTTCTTCCCACGACACCGCACAGAGAAGATCGTCAGTGGGGATCATTTTGGCCACTGGGAAGCAGTCCTCCAGCTGTAAAGGTGGAAGGTGGACAGTTAGACAGATGGCGATGTTGGAATTCGTCAACCCTGTCAGGAGTGTGGGAGTCACAAAAATGCCCCTTGCCACAGCCGAAAGATGAGAGACTATCAAGTATATGGTGTTTGAATCTATTTCTGTAGATGGTGTAACCTTAATTATCTGCTCACATTGATTTAAGAGAGGTAGCGGGTGGGTAACGGTCAGAGTTATCCAATTCAGGGGAATACATTGATTTTGAGGAAGGACATGTTCTGCCGGAGGTTCCCCAGTTACGGGGTGGCTGGGCGCGGTGTTTGGCGCAAGATGGAGTGTAGCTGAGGGGTTGTTTGTGTCCTCGCGCCCCCCTGAGCGCTCTGCTCCCCGTTTCCCGAATGCTCGCAAGAGCATTGACGTAGGTCGGGTAGGGAGCTGAAAGTGACTTTTCTTTTCATTCCGGGAGATTTTCTGGGGGGAAGGGGTTCACCGTTTATGTTGGTCACCGACCTACAGGCCGATGACCAGTGAAAACCCTTCCCGCACCTCCGGCAGAGGGATTTGGGTACATTAGGCAAATTGGGTTCCGAGACAGTTTTGGGGCAATGCTTCTTAAAATGGCCTTTTTGTCCACAATTAAAACACGTTTGGGGCCCAGTGAAGGCGGCAGCCAATAGGCGCGCTTTATGGGAGTTGGAGCCAATGTTTTTACAGGCTTCGATCATCTCAACCAGAGAGGGATCTTTTAGCATCTTTAGTGCTTTTTGGCAATCTTCGTTGGCTTTTTCAATGACTAATTTATTAAATAGAATTTCTTGGCTTTCTTTTTGATTGACTTGTCTTTTAATAGCTTCCTTTAGTCTTGTAATAAAATCTATGAAAGGTTCTTTGGGGCCTTGATTAATGAGAGTAAAAGAGGGTGTTTGGACATATGCGTCCGCCACCCTTTTTACTGCATCTAATGCCAATTCTTTAGAGATTTCTAAAAATTTGGGTTCAATTCTGGATTGATCCCCTCTGGTTGAGTAGCTCCCCTCACCATAGAGCATGTCTATGGCCTGCCTCACTGGGATTCCCCTTCTCTCCATTTTTTCGTTTACGTAAGTCACAATTAATTTTTTCCATTCAGCCTCAAAGACTGAGGACTGAATGGTTGTAAATAAACCATTAATAACCGCTCTGATGTCGTAAGGAATGAGAAGGTATGCCAGGAAGAAGGACTCCAGGAGACCGATCGTGTATGGCGCTCCCAAGCCATACTCGACCATGGCTTTTTTAATATCCTTCAACATGGGATATGAGATCGGTCTCCATTCCGGAGCCTTCCCTTCTTCCAAAAATATTGGAAACGCTTTGAGAAATTCAGTGTCATTGGCCTGAGCTGCTTCCTCCCTGAAAGGCTTCCAGATGTTAGGCATCTCTCTGTGCCTTTCAGGGGAGCGCTGTGTACGGCCGGTGTCATTGTCTGGGTCAGTGTCGGTGTAGCGGCAGGCGGGGTAGGCCTTGGTGTTGTAGGCCCTATGGGCGCGGCCATGTTGCCGGAAGCCGGCTTTGACCTTTGGCCTAGCCCCGCCCCTCACCCCCCCTTTCACCCCCGGAAGGTGACCTCTCAGGGGAGGAGGTGGAGCTGGAGGGAGTGGACGAACACGTGGGCGACTCAGGGGAGGGGTCTCTGGCACGCGCAGGGGGCGGTGGAGGTGGTCTGGAGGGTGGTACTACGAGGGTCCGCCCCTTCTCTTCCCGCGCTGATGGTTCCCGCGGTGCTCTTTCCCGCCTCCGTCCCGCGCGTTTCCCGTTTCCCTCCTCCTCGCCGCCATTTTGCGCTCGTCGTGGTGGTGTCTTCTCCCTCCCTCCATTTTGTGTATGCCGCAATTGGTGTGACGTAGTTGATTTTTCTTGTCTCTTAGCTGGTACATGGAGGCTGCTGTTCTCGTTCATCATCTGGTGCTGTAGCACCATCAGAACTAGCCTCCAGGCGATGAGCGCCTTTTTTGCTTTACGGTCCCCCTTTTCATTATCGCGCCATAGGCTGTAACCAATTACTTGCCACTCTTCGGCTGTGGTGTCATCAGTTAACTTATGGTTTTTATTGTCCAGCCATTTAGCGAGTGCCTTGGCGGATTTCTTATCCAGGGGGTGACCGTGCTCAATAATGAAGTCTTTAAGACGTCTGTATACGAATTTCTGGGAGGTGGACAGTGTAAGTCCCATTTCGGTGTTATGGAAATCCTCCCTTTTCTGTTAAAAATATGAGGGTGTTGGTATTGGGGTGGGTGTGGAATGTCCCCAGCTGCTCACCTTCTCCGGTGCGTCGACCCGTGCAGCTCTGCAGCCCACAGTCGTCCGTCCAGCTGGGGGGACCGGCGGGACGATCACCTCTCCGGCGTCGCCTGAGCCCGAGTGGAGACACAGGAGTTTCCTCAATGTGAGGGACCTCCAACTGGGCCCCACGTTGGGCGCCACTTGCCACGGCCCGAGGGGGAAAGGGAATTGGGACGCGGCACTGCGAAT
>NW_020928380.1:0-593 GCF_003984885.1 Neopelma chrysocephalum | reverse complement strand
GGAAATGGTGTAATCACCAGGATAAAGAGTTACTTTGGCTGCCCCCCGTGGCTAAGAACAGCTTCACAAGGTGGAGGGGACACCAATCCCCACAGCTCAGCACCATGGGCTCCCTTCTGAAAAACAGGGAGTCACAAGTTTAATTCCTCTGCTTCACTGGGAACCATCTGAGGGACACTAATTCATCTCAATTGGGTAAAAGCAGACAGAACTCTTATTTTCAACTTCCTTAAGCAAGTAAACAAATGTGGGGGTTGTCAGAAAGCACAGAGCTTGAAAAATCTAACCTGATGAGAGGGAGAAGGATGTTTCAAAACACTGCTGTGTGGACATTTTTACCCAATTGAGATGAATTAGTGTCCCTCAGATGGTTCCCAGTGAAGCAGAGGAATTAAACTTGTGACTCCCTGTTTTTCAGAAGGGAGCCCATGGTGCTGAGCTGTGGGGATTGGTGTCCCCTCCACCTTGTGAAGCTGTTCTTAGCCACGGGGGGGCAGCCAAAGTAACTCTTTATCCTGGTGATTACACCATTTCCCTCCAGCATCTTTAATTGCTATCTTCAATGAACAGCTTAATAGGTTCTTCAAAATTCA
>NW_020928379.1:0-1705 GCF_003984885.1 Neopelma chrysocephalum | reverse complement strand
CCCCCCCCATCCCCAAAGCATCCATGTACTCCTTTCCAATGCCCCGCTCCCCACGGCAGCACCGCGCCAGGAGCTGGCGCTTTAATCCCTTCAGTACCACCACCCTGTGGATGTACTTGTTCCTCCACACCGGTAGATTGCGCTTGTCCCCCACAAGGCCCACCACTCCCCCATAGCCCACCTATTTCCACCTCCCTGTCTCCACATACATGCCAACATGTTTGTAATCATGGTCCTGGCTTCTCCGGTGCCAGTGCCCAGAGGAGCAGATGGTCTTACATAAAGGAACAAGCGTCAACAGCTGATGATTTGAATTTGGTTAAAGCATTTCCTGTATTTTATCATCCCAACAATCACCCTGTCTGGGAACCCATCCCCCTCCCAGTTCTGAAGGATACAAAACAAGCTATTACTGACTACGGGTTAAACTCACCTTATGTAATAAGAGTACTGAGTTCACTCTTTGCTGCATACACATTCACTCCAAATGACATAAAGGAATTAGTGAGCGCTTTCTTCACTAATATGCAAACAACACTTTTCCTGGAGGAATGGCAAACTCGCATTCGCCAGCATGCCCAGCGAGCCTCAATAACCACAGGGACCCCAGTTCTGGAGTCCTTTAATAGGCTCTATGGAGTGGGACCTTATATTTCCAATGAGGCCCAAACCAAGATTCCTATGGATGAATTGGACATTTCAAAAAATCTAGCTTTCCAAGCTATTCAAACCATTGCTGAGGCGGATGAACCTACACCTTCATACACACAAGTACAACAAAAACCAACAGAACCATTCATAGACTTTGCAGAAAGGCTAAAGAAAGCCATTGCAAAACAAGTCAAACACCCGGAAGCTCAAGATGCACCATTTTTAAGGTTGGCTATAGAACAATCTAATGACGATTGCCAACAAATACTAAGAACTCTTAAAGATCCCACTCCTATGGTCATGATTAAGGCATGTCGGAATGTGGGGTCTAATTCTCATAAAGCAAGACTAATAGCTGAAGCTTTAGCTGGACCACAAACCTGTTTTCACTGTGGTGAGACAGGACATATAAAAAAGAACTGCCCACTATTAACCACAAAATTTCAGCTTCCAAAGACACCGTGCAAGCAATGTGGCAAAGGCAGACACTGGACTAAGGACTGCCGCTCCCGCACTAACATCTACGGAGAACTGCTGCCCCCGAAAAAATCACCCGACTTAAGGAGAAAAGTGACTTTTAATTCAATGCCAGATCTCAAACAGTGCACCTGTGAACTGTCAGGAAACAAGGCAGCAAGCTCCAGGGGTGCTGTGTTAACACAAACACCCCCTCAACTGCGTTCCATCCTGCATAACCCATCCCTTCCGCAGGATCTCGTAGTCCACAGAAGACCACTATCACCAAGCTTTTAGACACCATGGAGCAGTGGCATCTCGGGCTGGAAACAATTTTTTAAGGGGGGAGTCACTCAGCAGATGCAGCCGTCTAAACTGATTTGGAAGATGCAGATCTGTCCTCCTCCAAGTCCATTTAAACAAACCCTTTTTAACTTGCTTTGAAATTTTGCTTTTTCTGTTTGTATTGTTATTAACTATTTCTTGTATCACAGCATGCTGCAAGAAGGACTATCACAGCAGACATTTTCAATCAAGTAAGAAAGGGTGAGATGTGAAGGAGCAAGATTCAGGATGGGAACAGTTCCCAGGCATGGAG
>NW_020928378.1:0-1705 GCF_003984885.1 Neopelma chrysocephalum | reverse complement strand
CCCCCCCCATCCCCAAAGCATCCATGTACTCCTTTCCAATGCCCCGCTCCCCACGGCAGCACCGCGCCAGGAGCTGGCGCTTTAATCCCTTCAGTACCACCACCCTGTGGATGTACTTGTTCCTCCACACCGGTAGATTGCGCTTGTCCCCCACAAGGCCCACCACTCCCCCATAGCCCACCTATTTCCACCTCCCTGTCTCCACATACATGCCAACATGTTTGTAATCATGGTCCTGGCTTCTCCGGTGCCAGTGCCCAGAGGAGCAGATGGTCTTACATAAAGGAACAAGCGTCAACAGCTGATGATTTGAATTTGGTTAAAGCATTTCCTGTATTTTATCATCCCAACAATCACCCTGTCTGGGAACCCATCCCCCTCCCAGTTCTGAAGGATACAAAACAAGCTATTACTGACTACGGGTTAAACTCACCTTATGTAATAAGAGTACTGAGTTCACTCTTTGCTGCATACACATTCACTCCAAATGACATAAAGGAATTAGTGAGCGCTTTCTTCACTAATATGCAAACAACACTTTTCCTGGAGGAATGGCAAACTCGCATTCGCCAGCATGCCCAGCGAGCCTCAATAACCACAGGGACCCCAGTTCTGGAGTCCTTTAATAGGCTCTATGGAGTGGGACCTTATATTTCCAATGAGGCCCAAACCAAGATTCCTATGGATGAATTGGACATTTCAAAAAATCTAGCTTTCCAAGCTATTCAAACCATTGCTGAGGCGGATGAACCTACACCTTCATACACACAAGTACAACAAAAACCAACAGAACCATTCATAGACTTTGCAGAAAGGCTAAAGAAAGCCATTGCAAAACAAGTCAAACACCCGGAAGCTCAAGATGCACCATTTTTAAGGTTGGCTATAGAACAATCTAATGACGATTGCCAACAAATACTAAGAACTCTTAAAGATCCCACTCCTATGGTCATGATTAAGGCATGTCGGAATGTGGGGTCTAATTCTCATAAAGCAAGACTAATAGCTGAAGCTTTAGCTGGACCACAAACCTGTTTTCACTGTGGTGAGACAGGACATATAAAAAAGAACTGCCCACTATTAACCACAAAATTTCAGCTTCCAAAGACACCGTGCAAGCAATGTGGCAAAGGCAGACACTGGACTAAGGACTGCCGCTCCCGCACTAACATCTACGGAGAACTGCTGCCCCCGAAAAAATCACCCGACTTAAGGAGAAAAGTGACTTTTAATTCAATGCCAGATCTCAAACAGTGCACCTGTGAACTGTCAGGAAACAAGGCAGCAAGCTCCAGGGGTGCTGTGTTAACACAAACACCCCCTCAACTGCGTTCCATCCTGCATAACCCATCCCTTCCGCAGGATCTCGTAGTCCACAGAAGACCACTATCACCAAGCTTTTAGACACCATGGAGCAGTGGCATCTCGGGCTGGAAACAATTTTTTAAGGGGGGAGTCACTCAGCAGATGCAGCCGTCTAAACTGATTTGGAAGATGCAGATCTGTCCTCCTCCAAGTCCATTTAAACAAACCCTTTTTAACTTGCTTTGAAATTTTGCTTTTTCTGTTTGTATTGTTATTAACTATTTCTTGTATCACAGCATGCTGCAAGAAGGACTATCACAGCAGACATTTTCAATCAAGTAAGAAAGGGTGAGATGTGAAGGAGCAAGATTCAGGATGGGAACAGTTCCCAGGCATGGAG
>NW_020928377.1:0-460 GCF_003984885.1 Neopelma chrysocephalum | reverse complement strand
ATGTGAAGGAGCAAGATTCAGGATGGGAACAGTTCCCAGGCATGGAGAAAAGCATACAGCAATTGGCAGGACTTTATTATATGGACCTTACCGTTATCATATGGACTTTACTGTTATTATGTGGTTTCATTGTATTCACACTACACAGTGCACAACCTGGTCGTGCCCAGGCTTGCCATGAGTTTGCTTGCTCCCTGCTTCCTCCACTCCTCCCCCTTTTGTCCATGTCCGGATCCTGGTTTGTTCCCCTGCTTGTCTGTCTCATGCTCCGCCCTATGTTCTGGCCCTTTCCCCACCCGAGCCAACAAAAAGACAGTGTGCACGCGTGAATAGGGCATTCTACTTGCACTCTTCCTCGTGTCCCATCCCCTCTTCGGACCGCGGCAGTACCAAGTCTCCAAAACCATGGGAGCAAGTTCTTAAGGTCCCACAAAAGCTGAATTACGTGGGGCTGTGAGAA
>NW_020928376.1:0-1323 GCF_003984885.1 Neopelma chrysocephalum | reverse complement strand
ATGTGAAGGAGCAAGATTCAGGATGGGAACAGTTCCCAGGCATGGAGAAAAGCATACAGCAATTGGCAGGACTTTATTATATGGACCTTACCGTTATCATATGGACTTTACTGTTATTATGTGGTTTCATTGTATTCACACTACACAGTGCACAACCTGGTCGTGCCCAGGCTTGCCATGAGTTTGCTTGCTCCCTGCTTCCTCCACTCCTCCCCCTTTTGTCCATGTCCGGATCCTGGTTTGTTCCCCTGCTTGTCTGTCTCATGCTCCGCCCTATGTTCTGGCCCTTTCCCCACCCGAGCCAACAAAAAGACAGTGTGCACGCGTGAATAGGGCATTCTACTTGCACTCTTCCTCGTGTCCCATCCCCTCTTCGGACCGCGGCAAATGGCGCCCAACGTGGGGCAAAGGTACAGGTTTTTACCTTAAGAAAATCTCCCACACGCCACAAGGGCTCAGACGACGCGGAGAGAAGCGTTTTCGTCCCGCTGGTCCTTCCCGGCTGAACCCCAGATCACGGCAAGACAGCCACCGCACCGAGAAAGGTGAGCACCGGGAAAACCTCTAATCCCATCTCCCACCCTCACAAAAACAACTTTAAAACCAACTACAGACTAACAGAAGCCTAAGTAATTTCGCAATGGGCCTCTGGCTATCAACCCCTCAAAAATTTGTATACAGCAAGCTAAAAGACTTTATTATTGAACATGGACACCCCTTAGATAAAAAGTCGGCAAAATCGCTTGCAAAATGGCTAGAAAACCGCGGCGAAGTGGTCTCGGACGATTTAAAAATACAAGACTGGGAAAAAATTGGACACCATATATGGAAACAAAAGGAGAGAGGAGAAAAAAACGCAGCCGAAGCACTAATTGCTTGGAGACTGATTTTGATGGTGCTGCAACACCAAATAACCAGTTTGGATGAAACTCCCCAAGAATCTAAGCAAGAATCCAAAACGTCCAGGTCCAGTTCCCCTGGGGGCGACAAGCACCGGGAGTCCCGGAGTGGCTTAGGCGGGCGGGGGAGCGCGGACGGCGGGAGGGAGGAACGGGGCACGGAATGCCAGCGGTTTTTGCATCATGGCGTCGGCGAGCTGGGCGGGGGTGTGCGCGCGCTCGGGGCCGAGGGGCGCGGGGAGCGAGCGCGGCACCAGGCGCCGCGTGCAGAAACGGCGGGCGAAGATTTCGCGCGCGTCCCGCCGGCCCCGCCCCCCAGCCCCCCTGTGCGAGCCCGGCCGGCACCGCGCCCCCACCGTCCCCCTCCTCCGCCTCCCCCCCACCAAAAAAACCTTCTCGGCCCCCCTCCCCTCCAACCCCCCCC
>NW_020928375.1:0-621 GCF_003984885.1 Neopelma chrysocephalum | reverse complement strand
TGTGCACATACATGTGTGTACATGCATATGTCTGTGTGTGTACATACATGTGTGTGTGCACGTACATGTATCTGTGTGTGTGCACACATGGGTCTACCTGTGTGCACAGGTGTCTGCATCTGTGTGTATGCATGTGTCTGTCTCTGTGCACAGCGGGGTAGTGGGCGTGTAGATGTGCATATATACATGTATATACATATATACATACATAATTTTATACATATATATATATGTGCTTGTACCTATGTATGTGTGCACACACACTGGCGATAATGTGTGTGTTACACACGTGCTGGTATCTTCACATGTGCACACACGTGCCTGTGCTGATACTCTGTGTGTGTGTATACACTATCAACACACACATAATTTTATTTATCGCAAGTTTTTAATGTATTATTTATATTTTATAATTTTATTTAATAATATTTTAATATAACAATATAAGTTATATTATTTTTATTCTGTATAATTTTATTATTTAATACGTTTTTTATAATATTTATTTATATTTAGGTGGTATTTATTTTTTATTTATTATTTCAGGTGTGCTTGCACACACACACAAACAGAGGTACTTTCTATCTGTGTCTGTATACAGATGTCTATATGTGCGTGTGT
>NW_020928374.1:0-592 GCF_003984885.1 Neopelma chrysocephalum | reverse complement strand
TGTGCACATACATGTGTGTACATGCATATGTCTGTGTGTGTACATACGTGTGTGTGCACGTACATGTATCTGTGTGTGTGCACACATGGGTCTACCTGTGTGCACAGGTGTCTGCATCTGTGTGTATGCGTCTGTCTCTGTGCACAGCGGGGTAGTGGGCGTGTAGATGTGCATATATACATGTATATACATATATACATACATAATTTTATACATATATATATGTGCTTGTACCTATGTATGTGTGCACACACACTGGCGATAATGTGTGTGTTACACACGTGCTGGTATCTTCACATGTGCGCACACGTGCCTGTGCTGATACTCTGTGTGTGTGTATACACTATCAACACACACATAATTTTATTTATCGCAAGTTTTTAATGTATTATTTATATTTTACAATTTTATTTAATAATATTTTAATATAACAATATAAGTTATATTATTTTTATTCTGTATAATTTTATTATTTAATACGTTTTTTATAATATTTATTTATATTTAGGTGGTATTTATTGTTTATTTATTATTTCAGGTGTGCTTGCACACACACACAAACAGAAGTACTTTCTATCTGTGTCTGTATACA
>NW_020928373.1:0-882 GCF_003984885.1 Neopelma chrysocephalum | reverse complement strand
TGTGCAGGTAGTTTCTGCATGCGATTAGCTGTAAACATGTTTGGGTGCACATGCATGTTTGCACACACTCCTGTAAGGGTGGGGCTGTGCTATATGTGTGTGCTGGTTCTGTGGGTGTACATATATATCCCTCTGTGTGTGTGTGTATGTATGTATGTGTATGTGTATATGTGTGTGTGTATGTATGTTTATGTACGTATATATATGTGTGTGTACATATATATACACACAGGTATTCTCTGTGCGTGTATATATGTGTATATATACAGGCGGTTGTTGTGTATAAATGTGTGTGTGTGTGTGTACATGCCTGTATCACATATGTGCTACAGCTTTAGGGTTGGGGGTATGTATAGGTGAGTGCTGGCCCTCTGTGTATGTGTGTGTGTGTGTATATTCTGTATCCACAACTATACATACACAGCAACTACCTATATATACACATATATACATCTATATACACGCAGGATACAGAATATACACACACACACACATACACAGAGGGCCAGCACTCACCTATACATACCCCCAACCCTAAAGCTGTAGCACATATGTGATACAGGCATGTACATACACACACACACACACACACACATAAATACACAACAACCGCCTGTATATATACACATATATACACGCACAGAGAATACCTGTGTGTATATATATGTACACACACATATATATACGTACATAAACATACATACACACACACATATACACATACACATACATACATACACACACACACAGAGGGATATATATGTACACCCACAGAACCAGCACACACATATAGCACAGCCCCACCCTTACAGGAGTGTGTGCAAACATGCATGTGCACCCAAACATGTTTACAGCTAATCGCATGCAGAAACTACCTGCACA
>NW_020928372.1:0-319 GCF_003984885.1 Neopelma chrysocephalum | reverse complement strand
GGGGTTCAGTATTAGACAGGACAATTTAATGTGGTCACCCACCAATATGAGTGTTCGTCCTTCGAAACCAAAGGGTATCTATTCATGCCACAGCCCAGAATTTAAATTTTCAGGCTCCAAACGAGTGAGTTTTCTAATCCTCTGCATAACCTAGTTATTCTAATGCCCTTGTTATGAATTCTGTAATATTTTTGCAAACTCATATAACCAGGTAATTGATGCAACTGAAATTCTTGTCACATATTTATTGCACTATCAGCTAAAATTTTTAAGTGACAAGAATTTCAGTTGCATCAATTACCTGGTTATATGAGTTTGC
>NW_020928371.1:0-386 GCF_003984885.1 Neopelma chrysocephalum | reverse complement strand
CCATTCCAAGGATAAACCAACTGCCCTGTCCTGCTGGCCAGAACTTTTAGAATTCTAAATAAAACAGCCAGTTGAGACTGGTTAAAACTTTCAGTTTACAAACTGTGGTCAGAATTTTGCACAAGTGTCTTGCACGAGTGCAGGAGTTTCTAGAAATGTCTCCTTCCTCTTTCTCCTTTGCTTTGTGGTCCCACAGAGCCACTCAGTGCTGTCATACCCTGAACAAATCCATAGCAAGAGCACTAATTGACTTGGGCTGATTAACAGCTGACAAGTGCTCAGTGGGGAGACATTTTTTTCTCTTATTCCACATTATCCATAGGCTGGAGCCCCTTCATGTTCCCCAGCAGTCCCTGGGCACAGACAAGTCCTGGGTGCAACAGATG
>NW_020928370.1:0-346 GCF_003984885.1 Neopelma chrysocephalum | reverse complement strand
TCCCAAAAGTCAGAATTTTGCTGGAAAATACGACACGTTTTTCAGGAAATCTTTGTGATTTAACACAGTGTTTCTTCTTAGAGTGTCTTAGGTTTTCAAAAGTCATGAATTTTCCTTCTCTTTCCCACCTTCTTGGGAGCACAGGATAACTGAGGCTGGATGGGGCCCCAGGAGGTGTCTAGTCCAGCCTTGGGCCCAGATGAGGTTACCACACTTTCCTGTGTGGCATTTTCTTGTCACAAAAGGGAGGCATTTTTTACTCTTATTCCACATTATCCATAGGCTGGAGCCCCTTCATATTCCCCAGCAGTCCCTGGGCACAGACAAGTCCTGGGTGCAACAGATG
>NW_020928369.1:0-386 GCF_003984885.1 Neopelma chrysocephalum | reverse complement strand
CCATTCCAAGGATAAACCAACTGCCCTGTCCTGCTGGCCAGAACTTTTAGAATTCTAAATAAAACAGCCAGTTGAGACTGGTTAAAACTTTCAGTTTACAAACTGTGGTCAGAATTTTGCACAAGTGTCTTGCACGAGTGCAGGAGTTTCTAGAAATGTCTCCTTCCTCTTTCTCCTTTGCTTTGTGGTCCCACAGAGCCACTCAGTGCTGTCATACCCTGAACAAATCCATAGCAAGAGCACTAATTGACTTGGGCTGATTAACAGCTGACAAGTGCTCAGTGGGGAGACATTTTTTTCTCTTATTCCACATTATCCATAGGCTGGAGCCCCTTCATGTTCCCCAGCAGTCCCTGGGCACAGACAAGTCCTGGGTGCAACAGATG
>NW_020928368.1:0-346 GCF_003984885.1 Neopelma chrysocephalum | reverse complement strand
TCCCAAAAGTCAGAATTTTGCTGGAAAATACGACACGTTTTTCAGGAAATCTTTGTGATTTAACACAGTGTTTCTTCTTAGAGTGTCTTAGGTTTTCAAAAGTCATGAATTTTCCTTCTCTTTCCCACCTTCTTGGGAGCACAGGATAACTGAGGCTGGATGGGGCCCCAGGAGGTGTCTAGTCCAGCCTTGGGCCCAGATGAGGTTACCACACTTTCCTGTGTGGCATTTTCTTGTCACAAAAGGGAGGCATTTTTTACTCTTATTCCACATTATCCATAGGCTGGAGCCCCTTCATATTCCCCAGCAGTCCCTGGGCACAGACAAGTCCTGGGTGCAACAGATG
>NW_020928367.1:0-400 GCF_003984885.1 Neopelma chrysocephalum | reverse complement strand
TAACAACGTCATTGCTATCCCCATCTGTACTTTCTCTCTCTGTTCCTTGTGCACACCCTCTGTTTCCTCATGTGTTGTTGGCTCTTATGGGCTCAGTGTGGTGGGAGAGAGGGTGTGGCAATGCAGTCCCTGGCCAGGAGAAGTGGGATGTTAACGCTGAGTGGTCCTTATACACGTGCAGGTACTAATGTGCAGCATGCACATGCACATGCACTACATGTGCAGCCGGTCACGGGCAGATGTTTCCAGCCAGGGGTCTTCAGGGCCAGCCTGTGCCCCAGTGCTTATCACTCCACACCTATACTCATTGTCACCATGTTCTTTGCCCCCACATCCCAGGGCTCTGCTCCCCTACCAGCCTGCATTTCCTGGTGCAGCCTCGCTATGGCGGCACCCAGAT
>NW_020928366.1:0-6343 GCF_003984885.1 Neopelma chrysocephalum | reverse complement strand
GTGCAGGGCCTGCAGTTCGCTGGTGTGGTCGGCAGGGGGCGCTGCCGAGTTCCAGCAGCCTCCACGGGGAAGAAAAGGGCCTGGGGCCGATCCCAAGGTCACGGGAGTGGCCGAAAGGAGAAATGGGAAAACTCACTGTGGTCCTCCAGGTGGTAGCGTCGCAAGAAGCTCCCCTCTCCTCTCAGCGAGCACAAAGAAAAAAAAAAAACTCTCCGATGAAACACAACAGAGTCGGGCCGGGGCCAGGGGGCAGCTCCCAAGCCGAAACCCTGCACCCAGACCCTGCCTCCGTCCCTCCCGGAGCGTCCCGCAACACTGCCCCCCCTCCCCTCCGAGCAGAGCCAGCTTCTCCAATCGCCCATTAGCCAGGAATGCAACCAGGCTGGCTAAATCTAATGTTATGCTAATCGCCTTCTCCCCCTTCCCTGTTTCGTGCTCCTGTTTCTCTTACAGAGGGGGCAGGGAAGGAAAAAATTCCCCTCAGATTATAAACTATAACATTATCCACCCCTAATTTTTTCTTTCCCATGCTTCCACACTTTATCAGATTAAGTTTTTTTTTTAAACTTTTACATACATGCATTATTCCAACTATGTACACATCTACTAATAGGTATATACAAATACAGATACAGATACAGGGTTGCATACAGATGCAAATATACAGTTACAGCCAGTTCATCCGAGCATAAGTTCCCCTTGGGGTATACACCGGGTTTCTCCATCTTCCTGCATCACCCACCAGGTGCAACCGGGCCCTTGGGCAAAAACAATCCCACAAATGGGTTTGCTTTTGCTCGAGGCAGGGTTAATCCAAACCTTTTTCCCTAACATACCCCTCAAATGAACCACTGGGACCTTGTCTCCATCCACGGTGTGGAGGGACTCTGATTGGGCAGGGCCGGCTCGGTTGATGGAGCCTCTGGAGTTGACTAACCAAGTAGCCTTTGCTAGATGCTGATCCCACTGCTTGTATGTCCCCCCACCCAACGCTCTCAGGGTAGTTTTCAACAGTCCATTATGCCGTTCAACTTTCCCCGCTGCTGCTGCATGGTATGGGATATGGTACACCCACTCAATGCCATGCTCCTTTGCCCAGGTGGCAACTAAGTTGTTCTTGAAATGAGTCCCATTATCTGACTCGATGCGCTCTGGGGTACCATGTCGCCACAGGACTTGTTTTTCAAGGCCCAAGATGGTATTTCGGGCAGTGGCATGGGGCACTGGGTGCGTCTCCAGCCATCCAGTGGTGGCTTCCACCATGGTGAGTACATAGCATTTACCTTGGCGGGTTCGTGGCAGTGTGATGTAGTCTACTTGCCAGGCCTCCCCATATCTATACTTACTCCAACGTCCACCATACCATAGGGGCTTCAGTCTCTTAGCCTGTTTGATGGCAGCGCAGGTCTCACAGTCATGGATAATCTGGGAAATAATGTCCTTGGTCAAATCCACCCCTCGGTCTCGTGCCCATCTGTGGGTGGCATCTCTGCCCTGATGGCCTGAGGCGTCATGGGCCCACCGTGCTAGGAACAACTCTCCTTTGTGCTGCCAGTCCAGGTCTACCTGTGACACCTTGACTTGTGCAGCTCGGTCTGCCTGTTCATTGTTGCGATGTTCCTCATTGGCTCGGCCTTTGCGCACATGGGCATCTACGTGGCGGACTCTCACAATCAACTTCTCTGTCCGGGTAGCAATGTCAGCGGCCCAGATGGGTTTTCCCCTGCGTTTCCAATTGGCCTTCTTCCATCTGTCCAACCATCCCCACAGAGCATTGGCTACCATCCATGAGTCAGTGTAGATGTAAAGCTTTGGCCACTCCTCCCGTTCAGCAATGTCCAATGCCAACTGGACAGCTTTGAGCTCTGCGAATTGGCTCGATTCTCCTTCTCCTTCAGTAGCTTCTGAAACTTGTCGGGCGGGGCTCCATACAGCTGCTTTCCATCTATGCTTTGTTCCTACAAGGCGACAGGAACCATCAGTGAAGAGGGCGTAGCGTCTTTCTTCCTTTGGTAGCTTATCGAAATCTGGGGCTTCCTCAGCCCGCACCACCTGCTCTTCTTCTTCATCTGCTAGGCCAAAACTCTCACCTTCCGGCCAGTTCGTGATAATTTCTACGATCCCAGGGCGATTCAGATTTCCAATACGGGCACGCTGCGTGAGCAGAGCGATCCACTTACTCCATGTAGCATCAGTGGCATGATGTGTAGGGGGCACCTTTCCCTTAAACATCCAGTTCAGCACTGGTAGTCGAGGTGCCAGAAGGAGCTGTTCTTCTGTGCCAATCACCTCTGAGGCAGCTTGTACTCCTTCATAAGCTGCTAGGATCTCCTTCTCTGTTGGGGTGTAGTTGGCCTCAGATCCTCTGTAGCTTCGGCTCCAGAACCCAAGTGGGCGGCCCCGGGTCTCACCAGGCACCTTTTGCCAGAGGCTCCAAGAGAGACCTTTATTCCCAGATGCAGAATAGAGTACGTTTTTCACATCTGTTCCCGTTCTGACTGGCCCAAGGGCTACAGCGTGTGCAATCTCTTGTTTAATCTGTTCGAATGCCTGTTGCTGTTCAGGGCCCCACTGGAAATCATTCTTCTTGTGGGTTACCAGATAGAGAGGGCTCACAATTTGGCTGTACTCTGGGATATGCATCCTCCAGAAACCTATGGCACCCAGGAAAGCTTGTGTTTCCTTCTTGCTGGTCGGTGGGACCATTGCTGTGATCTTATCGATGACTTCTGTCGGGATCTGACGATGCCCATCTTGCCATTTTACCCCCAGGAACTGGATTTCTCGGGCAGGCCCCTTGACCTTACTCTTCTTTATGGCAAATCCGGCTCCAAGGAGGATTTGGATGATTTTCTTTCCTTTCTCAGCAACCTCTTCTGCTGTGTCCCCCCATATGATGATGTCATCAATATACTGCAGATGTTCTGGAGCTTCACCCTTCTCTAGTGTGGCCTGGATCAGTCCGTGGCAGATGGTGGGACTGTGTTTCCACCCCTGGGGCAGTCGGTTCCAGGTGTACTGCACGCCCCTCCAGGTGAAAGCAAACTGCGGCCTACACTCTGTTGCTAAGGGAATGGAGAAGAATGCGTTCGCAATATCAATGGTGGCATACCACTTGGCTGCCTTGGACTCCAGCTCGTACTGGAGCTCCATGTCCGGAACAGCAGCACTCAGTGGTGGGGTAACTTCATTCAGGCCACGATAGTCCACAGTCAATCTCCATTCTCCACTAGACTTACGCACAGGCCAGATGGGACTGTTGAAGGGTGAGTGGGTCTTGCTGATCACTCCTTGGCTCTCCAGCTCATGGATCATCTTATGGATGGGGATCACAGAGTCTCGGTTCGTCCGGTACTGCCGACGATGCACTACTGTAGTGGCAATTGGCACTTGCTGTTCCTCAACTTTCAACAACCCCACAGCAGAAGGGTTCTCCGAGAGACCAGGCAGCGAGTTCAACTGTTTAGCCGTCTCTACCTCCACAGCAGCTATTCCAAAAGCCCATCTATGTCCCCTGGGGTCCCTGAAGTACCCGTTCTTGAGATAGTCAATGCCCAGGATACATGGGGCATCTGGACCAGTCACAATGGGGTGTTTCTGCCAGTCTTTTCCAGTCAAGCTCACCTCAGCTTCCACCATGGTCAGCTCTTGGGACCCTCCAGTCACCCCAGAAATGGAAATAGTCTCTGGTCCCACATGTCCTGAGGGCATTAACGTACACTGAGCGCCAGTATCGACCAAAGCCTGGTATTTTTGTGGGTCTGACGTGCCAGGCCATCTGATCCACACAGTCCAATAGACACGGTTGTCCCGTGCCTCTACCTGGCTAGAGGCAGGGCCCCTCTAACACTGGTCTCCGTCCTGCCAGTCACCATCTTCCTCTTGTGAATGCCGATAGGAGGTACCCTCTAGAGGGTCAGATCTCTGCCCACAGGATGCTGGCACGGCACTCACTTTCACAGACTTCCTTCTTCCTTTCTCTTTTAACTCTTGTACTCGGGCTGCTAGAGCACGGGTAGGTTTCCTGTCCCATCGTCTCATGTCTTCTCCATGGTCAGTCAGGAAGTACCACAACTCGGTTCGTGAGGTCTGTCCGCCCTCTTTAGCTGGGGGCCGTCTGGTTCTCACTGGGGCCACATGGGAAAAGTTTCCCTCAATCCTCTCTTTCAGTCTCTCCTGATTATCTTTCAGTCTCTCCTGATTATCTTTCAACCCTACAGTTAATTCTTTGAGCTCCTTCATCATTGTTTCTACAGTGGAGATGCGGGTCTGTAGTGGTCCTTCGATCATACTGTTGTACAATCGAAGTTGACTTATTATAGACATCACTGGCTCCCGCTTCTCCCCAGCCTGCAATGATGTCAGGTAACCTTTATGTGTGTCCGGCCCCATACGTGTGAAGATCCACCACATCTGGGGTGTACACTTAACCTTGTTAGGATCGTTGGTGAGTTGCCCATCCTCTCCGAACAACACTTCTAGCAGTGCCATTTCCCTCAGACGTAGGATCCCTTCCTCTATGGTCTTCCACCTCGTGGTATAATGATCGGCCTGCAAGGAATTTCTGTAGATGAACCTCTCCCTCACACCATCCAAAAGCAGTGCCCAGAGGGACAGGGGCTTCGATTCTCTCACAAATGTCTCCTCAATACCCACATCCTGGGCAATGGACCTCAAGAACCTCGCTTCACCGCCATCAAGGTTTATGGCATCACCTGTGGAGTCCCAAACTCAGATCATCCAAGTCAGAATGGGCTCATTGGGGCGACGAGCAACGTCTGCCCGTAAGCTCCGGAGGTTGTTATACGATAAAGACTCAGTGATGATTGCTGGCTCTGGAGCAGCCCCCTGTGAGGGTCCGGCCTCCCCATCATCGTCAACTGGGCGAACTGATTTGGCTTTATGTTTCTTTCTCTGGATAGGGGCAACCTCCGTTGGCTTGGCCTGCCCCTCTGATTTGGCCTTATCCTGAGTCACCTTGGTATTAGGGGCAGCCTCCGTTGGCTTGGCCTGCCCCTCTGATTTGGCCTTATCCTGAGTCACCTTAGTATTAGGCATTTTGGTTTCATCTGTTCCTTTTCCCTGAAGCTGCTGCACCATACTGAGCAACTTCCGGTAGGCAATGGCCAAGGCCCCACATGCAGCTGCCAACTGCCTCTCCATGGATCCATCACGACCTCTCTCTCTCACGGCTTTCATTATTTTTATAGGGTTCAAGAGTTGTTCAAGAGTGAGCTTCCACGTTGTGGGGGCTGAACAACTTCCTAAGAATTTACCCATATCCTCCCATACTCCATGCCACTCGAGGTTTTCTATTCCTGGGGCAGGCGCCTGGGTGCTCTCTCGGTAATTCATGGCCTTGGCTACGTATATTAGGTACATTGTGTTGGCACAAAGTAGGATGTAAACCCCAAGAAGTAAAACATCTCTGACATCTAAAGAGAATTTAAACACGCTAAAGGCCATTGTATTGTATCCAAAGGGGAACTGAATAAAGGGCTGGGCAAATACATCCCCCTGTGTTTCTCCGTAGGAATGGGTGCTATTATCCTTAAAACCCCAGAGGAGGCAGCTTAGGCTAGAACAGTAGCGCATCCTTGAGGACATATTTCGGATGAAAACCACAGGCGCTGAGTTTGCCGTATCATAAACCCAATGCATGATCTCAAAAGCACTTATCGCAATGTAAGTACTAGTATCTGGACTGATCCACGTTGACAGGTGGGACAGATATCTTGGCATGGTTACATGCCAGAGGAAAGCAACAACCCCTAACATCATGGTGCCTACAGGTTCAAGACACACGTCAAATCACACAAGGGGTTCAAAACACGCGTAACTCACACCAAGGGTAGTTATTCTTTTTCCACCTTTCCTCTTTTCGAGCCCCACGTTGGGCGCCAAAAATGTCTCAGTCTGAAGGGACTGGAAGGTCTGCTAAAGAGAATGAGTTATGGGACAAAACAAAACTCCTCTCTCTCTGCAATTGTGGGTTTAAAATTTACGGGGCTTTACTTGAGGAAAGTGTGGAAAACAGAAGAGATAACAACCCTTTACAACCCTTTATTAAAAGATATATGTATGTTAGAAAAAAAATTAAAAACAACAGTAACTGAACACAACAAAACTATGCAGTGGTCCTAGGGAAAAAAAAAACAAAGTCTGGAAAATACTTCTCTGTCCTATTAGCGCAGTCCTAATCGTGGCCTGCAGGGGGCGCTGTTGGATCGCAGAGGCGCAGAGCCTGCAGTTTGCTGGTGTGGTCGGTAGGGGGCGCTGCCGAGTCGCTGAAGGTGCAGGGCCTGCAGTTCGCTGGTGTGGTCGGCAGGGGGCGCTGCCGAGT
>NW_020928365.1:0-328 GCF_003984885.1 Neopelma chrysocephalum | reverse complement strand
TGTCGCGGGGTACCTGTCGTGAGGTCTTGGTCCGAGGGGAAAAGAAGGACACACAAGACACACGAGGATGGTGAGACAAAGAGATGTCTGCCTGCTCAGCGTGGCAGGCAGCCTTTTATTGAGCTAACTAACTTCACACACAACACAAACATATTCCTACAACATCCAGGAATCCAGCACCTGCACATTATCAAACCGTCTTAACCTTGTACTCCCTGCAACCCAAGGCCGTGTCCATGGAAACCATCTAACCAGCTCCACTGCTCCCACGGAACACGGCCTAACTTTTGCACTACCTCAAACTCTAATTGTGGGGCTTCCCCCCACA
>NW_020928364.1:0-2596 GCF_003984885.1 Neopelma chrysocephalum | reverse complement strand
TAACTTTTGCACTACCTCAAACTCTAATTGTGGGGCTTCCCCCCACAAATCCCCCTTTTCTGTAGTTGTGGAGCAAAGACTGCCCGTATCATATCCTGCAGGGCCCTTTTGCAGGAACGACACTAAACAAGGCAGCATCAGCACCACAATCACCAATCTTCCAGAAGTACAAGGCCCCTCCTATTGGCTGTGCAGGGATTCTAATTTCTACAAAGGAGTTCTAAGTTGCTATTACAAATTAACAACATATGTAAAATTAGTAATCACATTTAAAGGCTGATTAGGAAATAACTGAAAAGCAAGAGTTACAGCTCGAAGTTCCACAGATTGAGGAGAATCCTCTTGATGAACCTAACCAAAGCCTCACCAGGTTCCATAAGAGTGGAATTACTTATAGTGGGAATTTGAAGAGTTCATATACCATCCAGAATAAGTACTCACTATGATTCAACAGAATCATGTTACACACTTTTTTTTTTTTTTTTTTTTTTTTTTTTTTTTTTTTTTTTTTTTATCTTGACACTTACCAAAAGTATTTGTAAGTCTGCATTTCCACACAGTTTCTCTCTCTCACACAGTCTTTTTCCCAGCATCCACAGGTGGCCACCTCAGTCATCCGTCACTCACACACACATTTTAAGTATTTATTAGCTGTGTACTTCTTATCAGTCTCATAACTTGTGAGGGGAATGTACGCCACATTTGGCAACATTAAATTAGAAATCTTGTACAACTTTCCATGCAAAAGACAAGTACAACAGGAAAGGCCAGGATAGCATCCTGGGAAGTTTCAAACCATTTCATAGAACAAGGACACCCTTATTTCATCACAAAAATTCCAGTTTCCACTCAGGGTACGTACACCTTTCCAAAAAGAACCAGGATCTCTAGGCGACTTCTGCAGGGGGCAGGACTACCCCCTTTTGTCTTCCCTTCTTCACCTTTTCCCGCTCTTTGACCCCCCCCTGCGTCTCCTGTGGAGAGGGAGGGAGGGAGGGGGAGGAGGGGGAATAGAGGTCGGGTTTATTCGGAGAAAAATCAAGAAGAGGAGTTAAATTGCCTTTGCTCTCCTCATGTCGCAACTTTAGCTATGTGGTTTGCAGAAAAAGAATGATACATAGGAGGAGAGGAACAGCTGCAGATGGACACGTTCTGGGGAGGGAGGGAGGGGGAGAAGGTGGTGGTGTAAAACAAGGGGAGAAGACAAACAGTCCCCCCACTGCACCGCCTAACTCTGCGGCCGCCGCTGCCAGCCCGCCGCCCCTCATTCCGCTCGGGACCATGGCTGTCAGCCGCGCGGGGGAAACAGACCCCCCCGCCGTCCGCTGCGCTGGCCCTCGGGGCCGCGGCCGCGCCACCCGTATCCAGCGCCGCACAGGGCACAGCGCTGCGGCGCCGGGCACGGAGTTGTCCCTGCACACGGAGTTGCCGCCGGTGCGTGCGTGGGCGCGCCGCTCGGAGCCGGGGCTGCCGCAGCGATCCCGCCGGCCCCCGGCTCTGCAGCCCGCGGCAGTGCGCCGGCCGGGGCCACGCACGGCACCGCAGCCGCGCACGGAGCTGCTGCCGATGTCGCCGGCCCCGTCGCCCCCCGCGCCGTGGCCGGGGTCGGGGCCGGGGCCGCTCCGCCCGGAGCCGGCCCCTGGGACCGCAGCTGGTATCAGTCCGCCGGCACCCAGGGCCACGGCCGGTGCTGCCGGAGCCGCGCGGGCACAGATGGACTCGGCAGCGCCGAGTCTGGACCTGGTGCCACTTTCCAAACACTTGGAGCGGGCGGACCCAGCACAGCTGCACAGCCCGGCGCCGGGAACACAGCCGCAACCGGGCTGCACAGTGCCGTAGCACAGCTCGGACGAGAAGCAGGAAGCTTCTTAAGGTGGAAATCAGTCACAGCGTTCATAAGATCGTTTCTCGGTCCATCAGTAGCACATTCATGCCGTAGCTGTCCTTGATTATCTTGGACAAGTACTGCCGAATCGTTGGCACCGCGTCCATCCTGCTGGGGCTGCTCGGCTGCCCCCGGCCCCGCTCCGCGACCTCCGATCCTGCTTCGGCTCCCTTCGGCTCCGCCCGGCCCCTCTTCTTTAGCACTCTAATGTCCTCCCAAGTAAAGCAGCCTCTCTCCCATTCCGAAGACACAACAGTAACAAGCGACGAAACTTAGCTTGATCGCGTCTAACACCAAGATGCCGTAACAAAGCTTTTCAGGCGATAAAAACACGCCTTTCGTTTGCACTCATGGTCTGCCCCCATAGTGACTAGGAAAAAAAAATCTCAGGAGCTCACCTGTGCCTTACCAAGTGCCAAATGCACTTGGGCTCTCCAGACAACTTATGCCTTCAAAGTGTGGCAGAAACACTTTCGCTCAGGTGTGAAAAGAACAATCGGACCCGGATCCTGCAGCGCCCCGCTGCTAAACAGCTCCTGAGCACCAAGACCTCGCTGCGCCTCGCCCCGCAGCCTGATTGCCTCCGGTCGTGATACCCCAGACGACACACGGGCAATATTCAATATTCGACAGTCTTTTTCTGGTTCCTCACACGGGGCACCATTGTCGCGGGGTACCTGTCGTGAGGTCTTGGTCCGAGGGGAAAAGAAG
>NW_020928363.1:0-686 GCF_003984885.1 Neopelma chrysocephalum | reverse complement strand
ATGAAGCCAGACAAGCCCCAGAAAGCAAATATAACTAAATATAACTAATATTATGAATTTAGCTTTTTACCTTTCATAATATAAGTATAAGCAAGAGCAGAAAAGCTTAGTCTTAGAAAAAATTAGAGGCAATGATTCACTAAGGTATGCAGTATGCAGGTATGCAGTATGCAGCACATACTGGTACAGCAGAACAGAAACTCATGTACAAAGAGGAACACCCTGATAAAGAAGGAAGATGAGCCAAGACCTGGGTATCCTTGCAAAATCATCAGAAATTCTTGCCAGATACACTAAGAAGTCAGCCAAAGTAAGAAAGTTCACAAAGTTCAAGATGAGTATGCAGAGTGGGCAGGGGTATTCCGATGGATGAAGGCCGGATCTCCCATCCCAGAATCTCCCCAAATTGAAGACCACACCTCTAACTCCGCCCAAACTCCACCTGTTATGAATATTGATAATGTATGTTGCAATTCTATGCATATGCATGCAGAAGTGTTGTAATCGCTTGTAAAAATCATATATAAACCTGTTCTTTTGTTGATAGAGCAGAGCAGTTTTGATCCGGGGCGACCCGGCTGCTCTCCGACGTCGTAATAAAGTACCTCCTGCTTAAAGGCTACAAACTCTGTCTCTAAGCAGTTTCTTTTTGTTCGTGCCTTTTTGGGGGCAAAATATTGGCATCA
>NW_020928362.1:8327-8661 GCF_003984885.1 Neopelma chrysocephalum | reverse complement strand
CAGTTTCTTTTTGTTCGTGCCTTTTTGGGGGCAAAATATTGGCATCATTCTGGCGACCGCGGCAGGACAAGGCTAGTCTCCTCGACCCTGTGAGTCCCGGGGGGCTCGTGACGCTTCTGGGGCCCCTCCGACGAGATTTCTGTCGGCGAAGTCTCCCGACCCCTTGGAATCACGAGTCGACGGACACGAACCGCCTGCTTTAAATTAAGAGGTACTTGTGCTCTAAATTGTGATTCATAGAGAAAAGCGCTTGGTTCAGTAGGGGGATACAGGACGCTGTATCCCGGGGAAAGTCGGGGGACGCTCCGACGCACTAAAACCCCAACTGCAGGTT
>NW_020928362.1:0-8227 GCF_003984885.1 Neopelma chrysocephalum | reverse complement strand
GGAATCACACTGTTGTATTTGCCTTTGCTCCGACACGAACCCCAATTTTAGGTTAAAGTCCTACTGGGTGCTCTGTCTGAGTTAAAGGCTCTGGGTTGGAGGCCCGAAATCATATCGGTGTGATTCCCCTTTATGTTTAACTTGCGTTTGTGATTATCTATAGTGTTGTGGGGCTTTAGGACCCGGGGAATCTCTAGTTCTACTAAAGAATCCCTGGAATGCTGTTTGTAGAGATAGGAGATTGCTGTGCGCCCTTGCCGTGTTCTCTTAAGGAGCTGTTATATATCTATATGCTGTGCTTCTTTTGAATTTTGTTATTTGCTTATGCTGTGTTTCTTTTAAGTTTTTGTTATTTGCTTATTGAGTGTTTTAGTCGTATATTGTAGTGTGCTGTTTGTCCCTGATGTGCGTGCAGTAAGCTGTGTTGCGGAGTATTTAACTTGCCGTGAAATAACTGGCTGGAAAAGCTCACTTTGTGAAGTGTTTTAAAACTTTGCATGGGGAGCGATTGTCACTCGGCACAGATAAATGAGAGACCATTAACAAGACAACATCCTAGAATTAAGATCTGTCCCTTCTGCCCTTGTTCCCTGTACGTTAGAGCCTTGTGTAACCACTGTGGAAAGTATATTTTAGGTCCAAGAGGAACGCAGGAAATTGTGTTGGGGCGATCTCTCAGTTTTTATTGTATCCGCTGTTGGTCCAGCCAAGATTTGGCACAGACCAACTGGATAAGATTTTATTGTCGGCGTACTCATAGACCAGTGTACATATAATTCCTTTAATTATATCCTCTGTAAAAGGTGTATTTTACAGTTCACAGTGTCAACTTGTGGCTTTGTGATAAGATAGATCGACCCGGTCTGCAGCGCCATCTCGTGACCCAATTCGGTAACGCAGATTATCTGAATGAAACAGGAAGGTAGGAAAGTCTTTAGTTAAAGTGTGCAAGTATGTATGAGTGTGATTGAGACGCGGCATCGCTGCGGAGCGAGTGAGGAGTCCCGCTCTGCGGTTCCTGTTCTCCGCGAGGAGCCAGGCCAGAAACGGACGAAGCGACTGGAAATTGTGACACGAAGTGTGGGAACAAAAATAAGAAAGAAAAGTCTTTGTAATTAGATCTGAAAGCACAATCTCCAGGTCAGCTAGCCTGATAATACTCCCTATAGATTTGCCCGACATAAATCACACTGACTACTCCCGACACCGAGTCCATAACCACTCACTAAGTTAGCCATAGTATTCTGTTTATGACGTGGTGGGACAAACTGAAAAACACCTTTAGACGGGAACCGAGCGAGCCCCGTGATGCTGTCGCTGAGCGGGCCCAGCCCTGCGCAGACCTGCGGGGCCGTGGTGGTGGCCGCCATGCTCCTGCAGTCCATCTGCATGGCTGTCACCTTCCTGTACTTCACCAGTGAGCTCAAACAGCTCCAGGACATGTACTCCAAGAGCGGTATCGCTTGTCTTACCAGGGAGGAAATCAGAAATTCCATCCAAAATTTGGAGGGAATTAAAAGTGAAGACAGAGAAGCTGATCCCTGCTGGCAAGTGAAGTGGCACCTGGGAAAGTTAATTAAAAAGATTATGTCGAAAAGCTACGAGGAAAACATATCTGCAGTCAACGCTGAAAGAACTCTAGCACTGTCACACACCGGCAGGCAGCAGCCATGTGGTCCCATCCACAGAGCCGCAGCGCATCTGACGGGCAGCAGCAACAAGAGGAATTCCCTGCTCACACGCTATTTCTCGCCCAGAAAAGGATTCGGACATAAAATAAACTGGGAATCGTCAAGGAAGACCCACTCCTTCCGTTACAATGTGGAGCTGAAAAATGGCGAGTTAGTGATACCCCATACAGGTCTTTATTACATCTACTCACAAATTTACTTCCGCTTCCGTGAAAACAGGAACGAGGATTCAGATTCACTGAGACAAATCAGAGACCCCAAACAGCTTGTCCAATACATTTACAAACTGACCAATTACCCTGAGCCCATATTGCTCATGAAGAGTGCAAGAACAAGCTGCTGGTCTAAAAAGACAGAGTATGGACTTTATTCCACCTACCAAGGTGGTGTATTTCAGCTGAAAAGAGAGGACAAGATTTTTGTCTCTGTCAGTAACATCGACTTAGTTGACATGGAAAAAGAAGCAAGTTTTTTTGGAGCCTTCATGATCGGCTAAAAGATGGAAGGCTCACTAGAATGATAGCAGCAGCAGTGCAGCCCAGAACACAAGATTCCCGGAAACAAATACTAGGGGTAGGGATTATGGTTACCCTGCAAGGGGAAGAGGAAGTTTCCTCTCCCAGCAAACCAGAATAAGATCAAACCAGTGTTTCCATTGTTTGCAAATAGGCCACTGGAGGCGGGACTGCCCTCAACTAAAAGAGCAATCTGGAAATGCTGCAATTGCACATCAAAGCAGCGAATGAAGGGGACCGGTGAGTCGTTCCCTAGCAGACCCACTGGTTAAAATGGAGCTAGGGGAAGGTGAAAAAGAATTAACCTTTTAATTGACACAGGAGCAACGTTCTCAGTTTTAAATCAAGAACTGGTGCCCAAGAGTGATGAATTTGTGCAAGTGGTAGGAGCAACAGGCCAACCAGAAAAGCTTACTTTTTAAAAACCCATTAAATACAAAATTGGAAAGCAAATGGGAATCCATCAGTTTTTATACTTACCAAACTCCCCAAAACCTCTACTAGGAAGAGATTTGCTAGAAAATTTAGGAGCCGTAATAAAATTTAACCAGGACAAACTTGAATTCCAGGTAAATGAAGAACAACTGATTGCAGCCTTAAGCTTAACAATCAGTTGCATAGAGCCAAAGCCTGACAATCATAATACTGAGCCTGACAATCATAATACTGAACGAATTATGAGTGAAGCATACCCATTAGTATGGGCTACAGATATACCTGGGAAATCAAAACAGGCAACACCTATCAAAATTGAACTAATACCTGGAGCAAGACCAGTAGTGAAGAAACAATACCCACTAAGGTTAGAAGACAGGAAAGGAATCGAACCAATAATCAAAAAATTCCTAGGATTAGGACTATTAATCGAATGTGAATCAGACTACAACACACCAATCCTACCAGTCAAAAGCCAAATGGGACATATAGACTAGTTCAAGATTTAAGAGCTGTGAATGCCATAACAAAAACACTACATCCGGTAGTAGCCAATCCTTACACACTCCTAACTAGATTGAAAGACAATTTAGTTTGGTTCACGGTATTAGATCTAAAAGATGCATTCTTCTGCCTTCCCTTAGCCCCAGAAAGCCAAAAGATTTTTGCTTTTGAATGGGAATCTGTGAGCAAAGGGAGAAAGACCCAGTTAACCTGGACGGTGTTACCCCAGGGCTATAAAAACAGTCCAACCATTTTTGGAAATCAATTAGCCAGAGAATTGGAACAATGGGAAAGGCCACAAGGAGATGGTACTCTTCTGCAATATGTAGATGATCTATTAATAGCAACTAAAACAGAAGAAGAATTTGTTAACTGGACGATTTCTCTATTGAATTTCCTGGGTTTAAATGGATATCGAGTCTCTCAACAGAAGGCACAGCTAGTACAGAACAAAGTAATATACCTGGGATATGAGATCTCTGGAGGACAACGATCCCTAGGAACAACAAGAAAAGAAGCCATCTGCCAGATGCCCAGACCAGAAACGGTGAGAGATCTACAAGCCTTCCTTGGAATGACAGGTTGGTGTCGTTTATGGATCTATCAATACGGGATACTTGCCAAACCACTGTATGATCTGCTAAAAGAGACCAAAAATATCCTAGTTTGGACTCCCGAAGCAGAAAGGGCTTTTAAGAGACTGAAACAAGAACTTATGAGAGCCCCAGCTTTGGGTCTGCCTGATGTAACAAAACCGTTTTGGCTGTTCTCCCATGAACGGCAAGGAATGGCTTTAGGAGTCTTGGCACAGCAACTGGGACCACACAAAAGAGCTGTAGCTTATTTCTCCAAACAGTTGGATGAAGTAAGCAAAGGATGGCCCAACTGTCTGAAAGCAGTGGCCGCAGTAATCATAAACATAGAAGAGGCCAGGAAACTCACACTGGGCCAGAAAATGACTGTGTTAGTGTCCCACACTGTATCCGCAGTACTAGAACAAAAGGGTGGCCATTGGTTATCACCCTCCAGATTCCTAAAGTACCAAGCAATCCTAGCTGAATCAGATGACATAACCATCCAAGTCACTAACATTGTGAATCCAGCCTCATTTCTAGAAGGAAGAATGTCAGCAGAACCACTCGAACATGATTGCCTAGAAACCATCGATGCTGTCTACTCCAGCCGCCCGGACCTCAAAGAAGAACCATTTGAAGATGCAGACAACTGGTTTTCCGATGGCAGCAGCTTTGTGAAGCAAGGAGTAAGGATGGCAGGCTACGCAGTGACCACAACAGAGGAAGTAATCGAATCAAACCCTTTACCTGCAGGGACCTCAGCACAAAAAGCTGAACTGATAGCTCTTACCCGAGCTCTGGAATTAGCAGAGGGTATACGAATTAACATTTGGACAGATTCTAAGTATGCCTTCTCTGTCGTGCATGCTCACGGAGCAATCTGGAAAGAAAGAGGTCTGCTAACTACCCAAGGGAAAACCATCAAACACGCAGAAGAAATTCTACAATTGCTAGAAGCAGTCCAACTCCCAGAACAAGTGGCCATAATGCATTGCAAGGGACACCTGAAAGGTAACACTGTTCCAGAAATAGGAAATAGAAAAGCTGATGCAGAAGCTAAAGCAGCTGCTGCAAGAACCGAAGAAGTAGTCATAACAGCTTTAGTACCAGGAGAGCTAAATACTAATTTTCAACCAAACTATCAGGAATCAGATCATAGGTGGATCCAAAGGAATAAAGGTAAATTGTTAGACAATGGGTGGGGTCAATTAGAAACAGGACAATTAATAATACCGGGCAAATTAATGTGGCAATTTGTGAAAACTGAACACGAAAAAGCCCACTGGAGTTTAGATCCACTTTATCAATATTTGCAGACTAGGATAGCCGGCCCAAAACTATTCACTACCATAAAACAAGTCACGTCTCAATGTGAAAGATGCCTGAAAAATAACCCAAATACAGGAACCAAAATACATTTAGGAGCAATAAATCGAGGCAAATTCCCAGGTGAAGTATGGCAAATTGACTTCACTGAACTTCCAAGAAAAGGGGGGTATAAATATTTATTGGTGCTAACAGACACATTTTCTGGGTGGCCTGAAGCATTCCCCTGCAGGACAAGCAAAGAAAGAGAAGTTATTAGAGTCTTATTAAATGAAATCATACCACGATTCGGAATACCAAGAAACATCTCTTCAGACAGAGGTTCACAATTTTGTGCAACAGTCGTAAGAGCAATAAGCAAGGCATTGCAAATTAAATGGCAATTACATACGCCATACAGACCTCAAGCCAGTGGACAGGTAGAGAAAATGAATCATCTTATCAAACAACAAATTGCGAAAATATGCCAAGAAACTAATTTACAATGGTATCAGGCTTTGCCTATTGCTCTAATCAGACTAAGGGTCAAACCTCGATCAAAAGAAAAACTGAGCCCATTTGAAATACTCTATGGTCGACCTTATGCTATGCAAGTTGTGAATAGCGATGCTGTAGATCAAATAGGTAACCAGTACATCTATGATTATATAGTTACTGTAGGAAAACACTTTGATAAAAATACTGCTGTAGTAATAGAACATCAACCCAAACAACCTGATTGTAAATTGCATCCATTTAACCCCGGTGATTGGGTATATGTTAAGAATCTTCTAGGAAAACCCCTACAAGAAAAGTGGGAGGGACCTTTCCAAGTGCTGCTGACCACCTTCACCGCGGTTCGAATAAAAGAACGGCCTACCTGGATCCACTATTCTCGAATTAAGAAAGCTCCAGACAACAAACAAGAAGACTCAACGGGATAACGGGATGAATCCAGTCATCTCCCAGACTCTCTCCGTACTAACCATTGGACTTTCGATAAGTACTATCGGATTAGCGGTAAATGTCACTCTACCCCGGAACCCTATCCCGGAGTGGCCCTGGTCTAATGCCTACACATCTGCTATATACGAATACCCACCTATGGCTGTTTATGTTATGTTCAATGACAAGCCATACACACTAAGACAATGGAAAAGGAGTAATATTCTGCTAGGGCGGAAAGGAGATAATGTTCAAATAGGATGCCGAGGATTAGATACTCCAATAGAACAAATAAACAACATCTCATTTCCAGCCGAAAAGGTAGAGAGAATTACCTTAACCATAGAATCCAAACAAAACCTCTCTATCACATATAGTCGCGCAGCAAGTGAACGTCATACTGCCTGGATTATAAGAAAAGGACCAATTTTCTGTTGGTGGGATGAAATAAGAAAGGGACAAGAACCCAATCCACAATGCGAAATTAGAATCTTATTAAATCAACCAGTAACAGTTTTCTGTAAACGAGAAAGCAGAAATACTGCCAGAATCTGGAAATTTGAGATCGAACCCACCTCTAAAATTATCACAGAACCACCTGAAGAAACCACTTACACTCCCACAACCCCCTCACCAAGTTGCAGAGGGATACATAATTTGACCTTTGTAGGACCGCAAGTGATAAGGCAGTCAAATGAACTAAAATTACTGATAGACCCTACTTATTCCTTGAAAAAGATCCAAATGAACATCCAAACAGATATTACACACCTGCAAAAAAATTGTCAGCCCTTTATACAACAAAGCCTCAAAGGTTGGAACGCATGGCTAACAGCTAGATCACCCCCTAAACGAACACGAAGGAATGTGGCTGGATGGGCCGGCACTGGACTAGGCATACTGAATACCATAGACCAAGAAGTACTCATGAATAAGCTGAGTGCTGTCACTTCTAATTTGGGGAAACTTAAAGTTCCCTTGAGCACATCTATACTCACTTTGGCCGAGACCCAATCGCTAGCAGTCAAATTATTAACTTTAATAGCAAATCATACTGCTAAAGATTTTCTTGAAATTGCGGATTACACCGGGAATGTTAGCAGAGAAACAGGGCTAGCCATCCAGTGTATCCAGACACAACAGTGGGTACAAACAGTGGCAGCAGGAATCTTGAGAGAAGGAACATCAGGAACATTACCTCAAGAAATAAGAGAAATAATGCTAAGGAACAGCTCTACTAGTAAGTTCGAAAAAGATCACCAGGCTTGGTGGCAATTAGTAAATTTTACTTACAACCCGCAACACGAACATATTGAAGCTTATGTTCTCACTATTAGTGCTGCAGAAGAGAAAGTTATCTTTCCCGTTTTAACTTTAGGAGCTATACACCAGAATGTTGTCATCAAGCCCGTAGATCATAATGTTTGGGCTAGCTATGATAATGCTAAGAATAAATGGCAATCAATTAGCACAGAAGCATGTATTCCTAGAGGACAATTAGGATATATTTGCGAAAATGCCATAGTAGAAGCAGAAGATTTATGCTTAGATGCTGAGAACAGTGTATGCACTTTTGAGATGCTTCCTCACAGTAAAGCTCAATCACAAGTATTTTATGTAGGCAATGGATGCGCATGTATTAGAACTGTTTGTAGTGAGATTATTATAGATAACTGTCACGAAGTAACTAACAATACTAACTTTTGCATATGCAACTTTACCAAGATTATTGGCTGTGACTTTAACTACACCACTCCTGTAACTACTCAACAGCTAATCGAAGTTGAATACACCCTATATCGCAACATACCAAAACTACAAATAGGCATGGATACTAACCTTCTCAAAGCAATGCTCACACATCCTGATGTAGAAAAACTGGTACAAGAAGTAAACAAAACCACACAACGAATGCTGTGGCAAGTAGAACATGATGCAACAAAAATAAAAAACATCTTAACCAAAATTGGACAGGTAGGGAAACACCACTGGTGGGATGTCTTCACGGGATATTCCCCAACAGCAACCCAAGTTTTTAATTATCTAATACACCCGATCTTAGTTAACTCTTTTAAACGTATGCCTGTGGTATAAACTTAATTCCATAATTACAAAGACACAGGTAGTCGGGGCAATGATACAAGCCTATCAGCACCCTCAAAAATGAAAACTTGACGAAAGAATTCGTAAGTTTAAAGAAAAGGGGGGAGATGAAGCCAGACAAGCCCCAGAAAGCAAATATAACTAAATATAACTA
>NW_020928361.1:0-447 GCF_003984885.1 Neopelma chrysocephalum | reverse complement strand
GTTTTAGGGTGTAGAATCCCTGAGGACCTTTTGGAAGGGGTGGTTTTTGGGTGTAGCATCCTTGAAGACCTTCAGAAAGGGGTGATTTTGGGGTGTAGCATCCCTGAGGACTTTCTGGAAAGGGTAGTTGTGGTGTGTAGGATCCTGGAAGACCTTCAGAAGGTCTAGTTTTGGGGTGTAGCATCCTTGAAGATCTTCAGAAAAGGGTGATTTTGGGGTGTAGCATCCCTGGGGTCCTTTTGGAAAGGGTGGTTTTGGTGTGTAGGACTCTGGAAGACCTTCAGGAAGATGTAGTTTTGGGGTGTAGCATCCCTGGAAGGGGTGGTTTTGGGGTGTGGGCATCCCTGAGGACCTTTAGGCAGTTGTAGTTTTGGGATTGTAGCATCCCTGAAGACATTCAGGAAGGGGTGGTTTTGGGATGTAGCATCCTTGAAGACCTTCAGGAAG
>NW_020928360.1:0-350 GCF_003984885.1 Neopelma chrysocephalum | reverse complement strand
GGAAGGGGTGGTTTTGGGATGTAGCATCCTTGAAGACCTTCAGGAAGAGGCAGATTTGGGGTGTAACATCCTTGAGGACTTTCTGGAAAGGGTAGTTGTGGTGTGTAAGATCCTAGAAGACCTTCACAAGGTCTAGTTTTGGGGTGTAGCATCCTTGAAGACCTTTAGAAAGGGGTGATTTTGGGGTGTAGCATCCTTGGGGATCTTTGGAAAGGGTGGTTTTGGAGTGTAGGATCTTGGAAGACTTTCATGGAGTTGTAGTTTTGGGATTGTAGCATCCCTGAAGACATTCAGGAAGGGGTTGTTTTAGGGTGTAGAATCCCTGAGGACCTTTTGGAAGGGGTGGTTTT
>NW_020928359.1:0-522 GCF_003984885.1 Neopelma chrysocephalum | reverse complement strand
GGAAGGGGTGGTTTTGGGATGTAGCATCCTTGAAGACCTTCAGGAAGGGGCAGATTTGGGGTGTAGCATCCCTGGGGACCTTCTGGAAAGGGTAGTTGTGGTGTGTAGGATCCTGGAAGACCTTCACAAGGTCTAGTTTTGGGGTGTAGCATCCTTGAGGACTTTCAGAAAAGGATGATTTTGGGGTGTAGCATCCTTGGGGATCTTTGGAAAGGGTGGTTTTGGTGTGCAGGATCCTGGAAGACCTTCAGTAAGGTGTAGTTCTGGGGTATAGAATCCCTGAGGACCTTCTGGAAGGGGTTGTTTTAGGGTGTAGAATCCCTGAGGGTCTTCTGGAAAAGGTGGGTTTGGGGTGTAACATCCCTTGGGACCTTTGAAAAGGGAGGTTTTGGGGTGTGTTGTCCTGAGGATGTTCAGGAAGGGGTGAGGTAGTTTTTTGGGGTGTAGCATCCCTGTAAACCTTCTAGAAGGGGTTGTTTTAGGGTGTAGAATCCCTGAGGACCTTTTGGAAGGGGTGGTTTT
>NW_020928358.1:0-477 GCF_003984885.1 Neopelma chrysocephalum | reverse complement strand
CCTTCCTCAGTTTTAGCAGCCTCTACACCTCTGCCTTCAAGCTGTGGAACCAGCAGGACCTTCACCTCCCCAGCTCTCAGATGCTGCGGATAACAGAGCTCAGGGCTGAGGCTGGCTTTGAAATAGATTCCTGAAACAGCATCTTTTTCTGACTTCCATACAAACTTTGCCCAGCTTACTGGCTTGGGCACAATCTTCAGCCAACCTCTGGGAGGCTCAACAGTTTCCCCAGTGCAGAAATTCAAGAAAGGGTCAAACCCCAGGAACTCTATACCAGCCCTGCTTGTGGGGCAGTTCAGGCACACCCACATGCCTCTGTCTCTGTAATAAACCACCAATCTCAGGGCTCAGGGAATGAAGTGGAGCTTCCACAGGCTTGCCAGTGGAATGAAACTGAGGATAGCCCAAACAAGCAATTCCCCAATATTGCTCCCTATCCCTATCCCTATCCCTATCCCTATCCCTATCCCTATCCCT
>NW_020928357.1:0-505 GCF_003984885.1 Neopelma chrysocephalum | reverse complement strand
CCTTCCTCAGTTTTAGCAGCCTCTACACCTCTGCCTTCAAGCTGTGGGACCAGCAGGACCTTCACCTCCCCAGCTCTCAGATGCTGCGGATAACAGAGCTCAGGGCTGAGGCTGGCTTTGAAATAGATTCCTGAAACAGGATCTTTTTCTGACTTCCATACAAACTTTGCCCAGCTTACTGGCTTGGGCACAATCTTCAGCCAACCTCTGGGGGGCTCAACAGTTTCCCCAGTGCAGAAATTCAAGAAAGGGTCAAACCCCAGGAACTCTATACCAGCCATGCTTGTGGGGCAGTTCAGGCACACCCACATGCCTCTGTCTCTGTAATAAACCACCAATCTCAGGGCTCAGGGAATGAAGTGGAGCTTCCACAGGCTTGCCAGTGGAATGAAACTGAGGATAGCCCAAATGAGCAATTCCCCAATATTGCTCCCTATCCCTATCCCTATCCCTATCCTTATCCCTATCCCTATCCCTATCCCTATCCCTATCCCTATCCCTATCC
>NW_020928356.1:0-310 GCF_003984885.1 Neopelma chrysocephalum | reverse complement strand
CAGTGAAAATGGTAATGATATACAGCACTACACAAGACTGGCCATCAGCAAAGGATATAATCTGGTTTTCTAAGTCTCTTTAAAGAAGACTGATAGGAAGTTTTGAATGTCATGTAATGAATATTTATTTTAAAATCATACAAAACTACAGTCCAATGGTACATACAAACTATTTCAAATGCTAGAGATAAATGTGCAGAACTTGTGTTAAAAGGGAAACATAAGTAATGTAAGCAAACCAAGAGATGCAGATAATATCTTAAAGCATTTGAAATAGTTTGTATGTACCATTGGACTGTAGTTTTGTATG
>NW_020928355.1:0-518 GCF_003984885.1 Neopelma chrysocephalum | reverse complement strand
AGTTATGTCTGAAGTTTCCTTTACATACCAAGTCAGAATTTGTCTCAATGAAATGACTCCCAAATGTTCAGTGATTTCAGGGGAGATGAATGTGCAAAAATGTTAATTCTCCTGTAAGAAAGTCTGATTTTCTTTTTTTCTGTAACAGTATCTCCTATCCTTAAAAGTGCTCTCTAGGATCATGTAGAATTCTCTGGAAGGAATTTAAACATGACAAGCCTCATTCTTGTACTGCTGGAAATCATTAAAATGGTACTTGTTATATAGCAGAAATTAATTTCCAGCAGTACAAGAATGAGGCTTGTCATGTTTAAATTCCTTCCAGAGAATTCTACATGATCCTAGAGAGCACTTTTAAGGATAGGAGATACTGTTACAGAAAAAAAGAAAATCAGACTTTCTTACAGGAGAATTAACATTTTTGCACATTCATCTCCCCTGAAATCACTGAACATTTGGGAGTCATTTCATTGAGACAAATTCTGACTTGGTATGTAAAGGAAACTTCAGACATAACT
>NW_020928354.1:0-477 GCF_003984885.1 Neopelma chrysocephalum | reverse complement strand
CCTTCCTCAGTTTTAGCAGCCTCTACACCTCTGCCTTCAAGCTGTGGAACCAGCAGGACCTTCACCTCCCCAGCTCTCAGATGCTGCGGATAACAGAGCTCAGGGCTGAGGCTGGCTTTGAAATAGATTCCTGAAACAGCATCTTTTTCTGACTTCCATACAAACTTTGCCCAGCTTACTGGCTTGGGCACAATCTTCAGCCAACCTCTGGGAGGCTCAACAGTTTCCCCAGTGCAGAAATTCAAGAAAGGGTCAAACCCCAGGAACTCTATACCAGCCCTGCTTGTGGGGCAGTTCAGGCACACCCACATGCCTCTGTCTCTGTAATAAACCACCAATCTCAGGGCTCAGGGAATGAAGTGGAGCTTCCACAGGCTTGCCAGTGGAATGAAACTGAGGATAGCCCAAACAAGCAATTCCCCAATATTGCTCCCTATCCCTATCCCTATCCCTATCCCTATCCCTATCCCTATCCCT
>NW_020928353.1:0-505 GCF_003984885.1 Neopelma chrysocephalum | reverse complement strand
CCTTCCTCAGTTTTAGCAGCCTCTACACCTCTGCCTTCAAGCTGTGGGACCAGCAGGACCTTCACCTCCCCAGCTCTCAGATGCTGCGGATAACAGAGCTCAGGGCTGAGGCTGGCTTTGAAATAGATTCCTGAAACAGGATCTTTTTCTGACTTCCATACAAACTTTGCCCAGCTTACTGGCTTGGGCACAATCTTCAGCCAACCTCTGGGGGGCTCAACAGTTTCCCCAGTGCAGAAATTCAAGAAAGGGTCAAACCCCAGGAACTCTATACCAGCCATGCTTGTGGGGCAGTTCAGGCACACCCACATGCCTCTGTCTCTGTAATAAACCACCAATCTCAGGGCTCAGGGAATGAAGTGGAGCTTCCACAGGCTTGCCAGTGGAATGAAACTGAGGATAGCCCAAATGAGCAATTCCCCAATATTGCTCCCTATCCCTATCCCTATCCCTATCCTTATCCCTATCCCTATCCCTATCCCTATCCCTATCCCTATCCCTATCC
>NW_020928352.1:0-501 GCF_003984885.1 Neopelma chrysocephalum | reverse complement strand
TGTGTCCTCTGTGAGAGGAGTATCTACATGTCTGCAGAAATGAAACTTGACTTGTACTGGAAAGTAAGACTGTGTGAGTGGAACAAATTGTGCTGAAGTCAGCTGAAATAGGAGTGGGATTATGTGCCAAATCACATCCTGTGGGTCTCTAAATCATTATTCTGTAGAGAGCAGCCTATAACAAAGCTCACTCTGCTGCGAGGCTCACAGAAAAATATATGTTCTCCAGCACTTATATCAGTTAATGATACAAATCTGCTGATGGCTGGAAGTATTTATTTGCTGTGAGAAGAACCTGCTTATGTTGCACTGAGTGTCATGGTTGAATGGGAAGTACCAGGATTGTGTATTGTAGAGGTAAATGGTACTGGGACGTGCACTATTGACACGCTCCTGTTCAAGGGAGCACGTCAGCATTTCCCATGTGCTTTACTGGGAGGTCAGTTGGGTTTTATATTGCCAAACTGGGGAAGAGTTGTGGTTTTATGTTGCCAAACTGGG
>NW_020928351.1:0-503 GCF_003984885.1 Neopelma chrysocephalum | reverse complement strand
TGTGTCCTCTGTGAGAGGAGTATCTACATGTCTGCAGAAATGAAACTCGACTTGTACTGGAAAGTGAGACTGTGTGAGTGGAACAAATTGTGCTGAAGTCAGCTGAAACAGGAGTGGGATTATGTGCCAAATCACATCCTGTGGGTCTCTAAATCATTATTCTGTAGAGAGCAGCCTATAACAAAGCTCACTCTGCTGCGAGACTCACAGAAAAATATATGTTCTCCAGCACTTATATCAGTTAATGATACAAATCTGCTGATGGCTGGAAGTATTTATTTGCTGTGAGAAGAACCTGCTTATGTTGCACTGAGTGTCATGGTTGAATGGGAAGTACCAGGATTGTGTATTGTAGAGGTAAATGGTACTGGGACGTGCACTATTGACACGCTCCTATTTGAGGGAGCACGTCAGCATTTCCCATGTGCTTTACTGGGAGGTCAGTTGGGTTTTATATTGCCAAACTGGGTAAGAGTTGTGGTTTTATGTTGCCAAACTGGGGA
>NW_020928350.1:0-607 GCF_003984885.1 Neopelma chrysocephalum | reverse complement strand
TTTCCCTCTGTCCTGCCTCAGTTTCCTCGTGTCATTCCTTAATTTCCTCATGTCGTGCCTCAGTTTCCCCACATTGTACTTCCATGTCATTCCTCCATTTCCCTACATCGTGCCCCATTTTCCCCACTTAATTCCTTAATTTCCCCAGATCAACCCTGTTTCCCAACGTCATCCCTCAATTTCCTTATCCTGTGCCTCAGATTCCCAATATTGTGCCTCAGTTTCCCCACCTTGTGTTTCCATTTCTCCACGTGGTTCCCTAATTTTCTCTGTCATGACTCAATTTTCCCAATATCTTGCCTCAGTTTCCCCATTTTGTGCCTCACTTTCCCCGTTTTATGCCTCATTTTCTCCACTTTGTGCCTCAGTTGCCCCTTACTGTGCCTCAGTTTTCCCTTGTCGTGCCTCAGTTTCCCCATTTTTTGCATCCATTTCTCCATTTAGTTCCCTAATTTTGTCACATCATGCCTCGATTTCCCCATTTGGTGCCTCAATTTCCCCATTTTGTCCCTCAATTTCTCCATTTCATGCCTCAGTTTCCCCCCTTTGTGCCTCAGTTTCCCCCTTTGTGCCTCAGTTTCCCCCCTTTGTGCCTCAGTTTCCCCCC
>NW_020928349.1:0-599 GCF_003984885.1 Neopelma chrysocephalum | reverse complement strand
TTCCCTCTGTCCTGCCTCAGTTTCCTCGTGTCATTCCTTAATTTCCCCATGTCCTGCCTCAGTTTCTTCATGTCATTCCTTAATTTCCCCATGTCCTGCCTCAGTTTCCTCGTGTCATTCCTTAATTTCCTCATGTCGTGCCTCAGTTTCCCCACATTGTACTTCCATGTCATTCCTCCATTTCCCTACATCGTGCCCCATTTTCCCCACGTAATTCCTTAATTTCCCCAGATCAACCCTGTTTCCCAACGTCATCCCTCAATTTCCTTATCCTGTGCCTCAGATTCCCAATATTGTGCCTCAGTTTCCCCACCTTGTGTTTCCATTTCTCCACGTGGTTCCCTAATTTTCTCTGTCATGACTCAATTTTCCCAATATCTTGCCTCAGTTTTCCCATTTTGTGCCTCACTTTCCCCGTTTTATGCCTCATTTTCTCCACTTTGTGCCTCAGTTGCCCCTTACTGTGTCGAAGTTTTCCCTTGTCGTGCCTCAGTTTCCCCATTTTTTGCATCCTTTTCTCCATTTAGTTCCCTAATTTTGTCACATCATGCGTCGATTTCCCCATTTGGTGCCTCGATTTCCCCATTTGGTGCCTCGAT
>NW_020928348.1:0-358 GCF_003984885.1 Neopelma chrysocephalum | reverse complement strand
TGGAAGTGCCTGTTTTTCTTCAGAGGCTATGAAGGACCCTAGAAAACCAATTCAAGTCAAGAGGTCATCGAGCCTTGCCATTTTCACCAGCACAAAATCAACTGTGTCAGCATTATTATGGAGACGAGGTGGTACAGTCCTGACACAGCTGAAGACATCTACAAAACAGACCTCTTGACTTGAATTGGTTTTCTAGGGTCCTTCATAGCCTCTGAAGAAAAACAGGCACTTCCACAGTGCAATTAATCTCCTTCCAAAGTATAATGGCAGTGGGTCAAATGAATCACCTGCTTGGAAGTGCCTGTTTTTCTTCAGAGGCTATGAAGGACCCTAGAAAACCAATTCAAGTCAAGAGGTC
>NW_020928347.1:0-888 GCF_003984885.1 Neopelma chrysocephalum | reverse complement strand
CTGACCAAAATGAGCCATCAGTGCTGAAAGAGGGAGGAGGGCAGCCTCCAGCTCATGTGGCAGAAATCAGATCTTTAGTGGCAGCACTGTGGGGGGAAGAGATTAGTGGGACCGAGCTGATGTGTTGGTCCTGCATGCAGGGCTTTGGGACCTCTCATCCCACAGTTCCTGGGCTGTCCAGATGGGCCAATGCAGGTCACAGGAGTCACACAGCAGTGCTGGTTGGGCAACCCTGATGGGAAATCACCTTGCACAATTACCTCCAAGCTCATGTTACCTCCAAGCCCCCCAACAGCATCTGTGCACAGCCCCAGTCTGCTCCAGTGGGTGCCCTGCTCACCCTGGATCCCCAGTTCAGCCTCACACTGCCCCGTGCAGGAGCAGCTTTAACACCTGGGGTCTTCAGCATCAGCCACAGTGTTCAGGGATCCTCAGCTCCTGCTCAGCTCCACACTCCTCAAAAACCCCCAGCGACTGTATTTCTGCCAAAGTAAAACCCTCAGACATCAAAGTTTTCACCAACAAACATAAGCAAAATTGTGCAGGTCTGGAAGACAAGCACAGGCCAGGCCAAAACCCACCTGCAAAGAATTTTCATATAACAAATCTCCCCCAGAGAAACTCCTAAAGCCAGTGATCTACCCTCTAGCTGTAAGGTTTCAACACCCATGGGAGCAAGTCAGCTACAGCCCTGTTCTGAGCCTCTCACTGCTGGTGCAAACCTACATCAAGAGGTCAGGAGAGCAGCCAAGGTGCAGGGAGGAGCCCTCCGCACTGCAGCAGCAGGACAGACGCTACATCATCCCAAGACATGATGCTCTGGGTTTAGATCCCTTTGGGGACAGGGAAGGAGGCTGTAGGATGACGTGGAGCAGAGCTGGAGGCCCG
>NW_020928346.1:0-842 GCF_003984885.1 Neopelma chrysocephalum | reverse complement strand
TACAGCTCATGTGGCAGAAATCAGATCTTTAGTAGCAGCACTGTGGGGGGAAGAGATTAGTGGGACCGAGCTGATGTGTTGGTCCTGCATGCAGGGCTTTGGGACCTCTCATCCCACAGTTCCTGGGCTGTCCAGATGGGCCAATGCAGGTCACAGGAGTCACACAGCAGTGCTGGTTGGGCAACCCTGATGGGAAATCACCTTGCACAATTACCTCCAAGCTCATGTCACCTCCAAGCCCCCGAGCAGCATCTGTGCACAGCCCCAGTCTGCTCCAGTGGGTGCCCTGCTCACCCTGGATCCCCAGTTCAGCCTCACACTGCCCCGTGCAGGAGCAGCTTTAACACCTGGGGTCTTCAGCATCAGCCACAGTGTTCAGGGATCCTCAGCTCCTGCTCAGCTCCACACTCCTCAAAAACCCCCAGCGACCGTATTTCTGCCAAAGTAAAACCCTCAGACATCAAAGTTTTCACCAACAAACATAAGCAAAATTGTGCAGGTCTGGAAGACAAGCACAGGCCAGGCCAAAACCCACCTGCAAAGAATTTTCATATAACAAATCTCCCCCAGAGAAACCCCTAAAGCCAGTGATCTACTCTCTAGCTGTAAGGTTTCAACACCCATGGGAGCAAGTCAGCTACAGCCCTGTTCTGAGCCTCTCACTGCTGGTGCAAACCTACATCAAGAGGTCAGGAGAGCAGCCAAGGTGCAGGGAGGAGCCCTCAGCACTGCAGCAGCAGGACAGACGCTACATCATCCCAAGACATGATGCTCTGGGTTTAGATCCCTTTGGGAACAGGGAAGGAGGCTGTAGGATGACGTGGAGCAGAGCTGGAGGCCCG
>NW_020928345.1:0-883 GCF_003984885.1 Neopelma chrysocephalum | reverse complement strand
TTACTGCATGGGGAAAGTGAGCTTAGGGTAACTTCTAACAGGCAATTTTCTTACAGTTCTTTTAGGTACTGCAAATAGTCTTAAATTGCCTTAGACCTACACCAACAATTAGACTCCCGATTATTAAGAAACACAAACAAAAGAGAAAAGCAGTATGGCAACAAAATCTCAACTGCTATACACATGCTTTCTTTTTCATAGCATAACAGCGACACAGAAAACTGGGAAAAGTTTTTTTTCCTAGTTTGACCCTACTTTACAGAAAATAAAAATGCAACCTACTGTAAACCTACTGTACCTGCTTAGGTCTCTGTAAAATTAGGCTTTAAACCTGAGCAATCCAATGGAAAAGGTTCAGGAAGAAGCTTGTCCTCAGTTCAGAGTAGTGAAAATTGTTTATTTAGGCAGTAATTTTTCCTTACTGCCAGCTGATGGGAATACTCTGTTGCAACTCTCCAGCTACAGACACTTGTGAAATTCACTTTAAAGAGCATTAGATAAAATGCATCCTGTTTCCTTTTCTTCCTGACCCCTTTCCATTGGATTGCTCAGGTTTAAAGCCTAATTTTACAGAGACCTAAGCAGGTACAGTAGGTTTACAGTAGGTTGCATTTTTATTTTCTGTAAAGTAGGGTCAAACTAGGAAAAAAAACTTTTCCCAGTTTTCTGTGTCGCTGTTATGCTATGAAAAAGAAAGCATGTGTATAGCAGTTGAGATTTTGTTGCCATACTGCTTTTCTCTTTTGTTTGTGTTTCTTAATAATCGGGAGTCTAATTGTTGGTGTAGGTCTAAGGCAATTTAAGACTATTTGCAGTACCTAAAAGAACTGTAAGAAAATTGCCTGTTAGAAGTTACCCTAAGCTCACTTTCCCCATGCAGTAA
>NW_020928344.1:0-1494 GCF_003984885.1 Neopelma chrysocephalum | reverse complement strand
TACAGTGAGAAGAAGCCTCATGCTAAGTTTTTTTGCCTTTGCCAAAATGATGTCTCGGTTATTTTGTCAGTTTACTTTTAGCAAGAGTTCAATTCTAGCAAAAATTTAATTTTAGCCAGATAGCTGCCAATTCTCCTCCAGAACTCCCCATCAGCTTCACAGTAAGTAACTGCTGGGTCAGTCAAGAGCTTTAGTTGCTCTAGACTGCACAACAGAAAAATTCATCACCAGTTTGAACAAACTGTTTTTGGAAGAGAAGCTGCTTATCATGACTCGTTGTGCGACCGCACAGCAGCACTGAGAGTATACAATAGTGAAATCCACTGTTAAATAAAGCAAATTAGAACCCATTAAAACACATAATTTTACAAGGAAAATCCTATCACTGTCTTTCTTAATTGGAGGTTTCTTTCTTAACTGGAGCGTTATTATTCAAGAAGGACAGAAATGCATGAACACAGAAATGCATGCACATGGAAAACATTTGGAAGCACGGCTTGTTTGCACAGACTGCTCTGTGGGTGGATCTGACAGGACACTGAAAATTGAACCTGGGTAAAGGTGAAGTCTTGGGGAGACTGTGGAACATGTGAGTGGATACGTTTGTGTGTGTTCAAGAAGTCAAACTTCCCTCAGGCATTTGAAAAATCTGTTTTTGGGGTGGAGTGCCTCTACTGTGGTCTGGACCTAAATGGTCTTGCCTGTCCATGCCTCAATGATATATCACTGGGGTTATTTCAGTTGCAGACAGCGTGTATTTAGTCTTCTATTCACTCTTCCTCATGGAGAGATAAGTAATGAGATCACAGGGAATATTCTAATAATTGCAGAGAAGGACTGAATGTTTTAGCCAAACAGTATTGCTTCAGGATATGTTAGCTGAGGTGCATGCACTTTCCTCCTGTGGATAAAATTTAGCTAGTGGTTCTGAGGTGCTGTGGCTTTGTTCTGGCCCACTGCTGAATAAATTGTACCTTTAGAGTTGGAAAATAGCATACCCTTTCTTCTAAATATTAGTGATTCCATAGGACAGATATAAATACCTTATGTGAAGTACAAAAATCTTTAAATAAATGAATAAATTTTTCAGCCTCATAAGGAGAGGAAATCATTACTTTGTGCGTTACTTTTCCTTTGTTGTTGTTTTTCCTGATTTGTGGTTAATTGGAGGTGTAACTCTTTTACCTGTTTCGACAGGTAGACCTGAACTTCCCTCCTCAAATGGTGAAAGATGAGAAATGGGAATGTGCTTTTGCTCTTGTGTATGGAGAACAAATAGAGGTGACAAAAAATACATGCACTGTGTGACTACCACTCTGACATGACCAAGCAGTAATCCCTGAAATAAAACTTGGACCTATAACATATAACATCTTGTAGACCAACATTGGAAACTATCAAAAACATAAGAAGATTGCTTATAATGATGGGACAATTGTTCTCTTTTTACAGTGAGAAGAAGCCTCATGCTAAGTTTTTTTGCCTTTGCCAAAA
>NW_020928343.1:0-640 GCF_003984885.1 Neopelma chrysocephalum | reverse complement strand
GTTTTTCCATAGTAAATTGAATGCTATTTAGGGGAAAGGTGTGGCATAGAGGCAGATACCAGGTGAAGGGATATGGAGACAAGGAAATCTCTTGCTAATCCCAAAAGCTCCTCCAGGAGTATGAAGATCCACTGCCTCAATGCCACACCTTTCCCCTAAATAGCATTCAATTTACTATGGAAAAACCATCTAAGAGGATACAGTTATTAAATATATCAGTACAATAATCTTACTCATAAGTAAATTGGTGCAAATGGCATCTTATTAACAACCTCTGATACCTTCATTTCTCATAGCACAGCTGCCAATTCAGACAACGTTACCTTTTCTGCTGGTACCTTACCTGGAATGCTCTGGTTTTTATTGCTATTGCAGAGTTAAATGGGATAAGTAAGACCATCACAGCGACTCCAGCCAGCACAGAAGGCCCTAAAGCCTTGAATTTAAAGAGAAAAGGTAACGTTGTCTGAATTGGCAGCTGTGCTATGAGAAATGAAGGTATCAGAGGTTGTTAATAAGATGCCATTTGCACCAATTTACTTATGAGTAAGATTATTGTACTGATATATTTAATAACTGTATCCTCTTAGATGGTTTTTCCATAGTAAATTGAATGCTATTTAGGGGAAAGGTGTGGCAT
>NW_020928342.1:0-487 GCF_003984885.1 Neopelma chrysocephalum | reverse complement strand
CTGTTGCCCGTAACAAAGACACAAACCAACGTGGTGCCGGTTTATGCGGTGCTTTATTCGGGGCCCGGGAACCTGAGGACTCGCGTCCCAAGTCAGGATTCCGAAGACCCTCATTTTCAGTTCAGTTTTTATACACAAACAAGTTTACATTTGGTTTCCACGGCAAAATTAGTTCGTGCCAGAGCAGTTTCATTCAGTTACATACAGGCTCATGCTGCTAACAATTGACAATCAACTATTCTAATCATAAATCTACTCGAGCTGTCTTATCCCTAGTAACTGTTTAACAGACCCTCACCACATCCAAGGTAACAAATCATTATATACATGCTTGACTAAATCCTTTAATTATTGTTTCTACTTCTTCAGTACATTTCATGCTCACAAACAGGGTTGCTAACTTACTACTTTGGAGTGCTGCTTTTTAGGCCTATTCTCTTACTAAGCCTTAGCCATTCTACTACTAATTTAAATTGCTCTGCAACAT
>NW_020928341.1:0-6333 GCF_003984885.1 Neopelma chrysocephalum | reverse complement strand
ACTAAGCCTTAGCCATTCTACTACTAATTTAAATTGCTCTGCAACATGTCCCCCCTTTTGAGCATTCTTCAATCTTTCAATTTGCAAGGATGCTCAAAACACATCAGGCTTTCGTTTCTTGATGGGTGGGAGATGGTTCTTCATGTGGTGAGATTACTTCTTTTCTGGTTATAGCTTTCATGATGCGTCTCGTATGTTGACCTTCTTTTACAATCATTCCTAAAAGACACTTATAAACAGTTATGGCTATGACAATAATTATTACAATCAATATTCCGTACTGGATAACAGAAGATATCCATCCTGACACATGAAGACCTAGGGAGCTGAATAATTCTCCTATCCAATTGTGTTCTGCTTCCTTTTGTAGTTCATGAACATTTTCATCAATTTGTTCCAATTGACTAATATCTTTTTCTACTTCCTGAGTGACATTTGGGATGTGTACACAACAATGTTCGTCCTTTGCATGCAGGTACCCACAGACTCCGTGTTCTTTCAATAGGATTAGATCTAAAGCCATTCGATTCTGTACTGTCATTCTGGTAGTGGCTTGCAATTGCAAATTTAAATCTTTAAATCCTTTCTTAGTCACAGCAGCTAATCTTTCGGTTTGGCCCATTAATTTGAACAACATTTCCCTATTTCGATAAGTCGAGATAGGCGCAAACAAAGATTCCAATACCCATCCAAATTTAACTCCTGCTGATGGTTCATGCCAATCTCCCAACCCTAAGTCATCAATATTTTTACTAATTTCTCTTTTTTTTCGTGGTTGTATTTCTACTGATGTTAACTTATCCTGTTTCCAGAATGGACAGAGAGTAGGTATCCCTAGCGTGACAGGTACAACTGGACCATTTATTGGCATGTGGGTGGTCCACTGGCCATGTCCCATTACCCACACCAAATTTCCTGGGCTCCTAACTGTGGTAGTACGACAATCAATATTTTTCACAGATCCCTTAATAGTATGATTATATCCCCGACATTCACATCCTAACTGCAAAAGGGTCCTGACCGGTATTAGTCCTATTTCATCATCAGGTGTGTCACAAGTATATACCTTGGTACAATTCCAATTTTTCTTTGTACGTGCCTCTGTCCTCCAATTATGATCTCCTCTATTTCCTGCAGAATAAGTTTGATTCCTTTTTCCTTTCCAATGAATACACCACTGTACCTCTCCAATATAACTATAAGTCTCTAGTAGACTGGGTCCCCAAATCGTTTGCCACTCTTCCATGGTTGTAGAGCTGGTAATATTTTGACATACTTCTTCTTGTTTTTCTCGTTTTATCTCAGCTGGAATTTTAGAACATGGGTGTATTTTTGAATCTATAACTAAACAAGATCCTTTTATTTTGTCAACGTTTTCTTTTGTTACCCACTTTCCAACTACTACCCATTTGAAATATCCAGGCATTTGTTTACACTTTTCTTGGGTCATTTCATCACTCAACAAGCATGTCTCTATCTTTTCATTCCATGTTTTGGTTACAAATCTGCAATTCCATGTAGTATTCTTAAACATTTTAGGAATTTCTGGCACTGGAATTATTCCCCATGGGATTGGGTCTCCTGCAGCATGAGGCATAGGGAGGCATGCAGTGATTTTTGTGACATTCTGTATTCTTCCAAAATCACGAATAAGGCCTACGACTAGGTTCTCTTGTTCTACTTCTCTATCTGGAATTTGCAGGTTACTTACTTGCCGGGTTATTCTTTCAACTTTAACATAAACAATAGTAGTTCCAGCATCCCACCAGTCGTCTTCACTTATCCAACAAATATATTGACCTTCGTCCTCTCCCCTTTGTATTTCTTTAATTTTTAAAACTATGGCTTCTACCCGTTTTTCAATTTGATATTTCCCTCCCGATTTTAAATTTTGTCCTCTGAGCCACCACCCATACTCTAGATACTGCCTCCCTTGAGTCTTACAGTTCAAAATTAAATCTTTTCCCTCTACCGCTGAGTAGGCCCCATGTTCTGGCTTAATTCCTAATCCTCGAGGAGGTGTGGCTACCACTGTCCTTATTCCATAATTTCCTTCATTTCCACAAGTAACTACACAAAGAGAGGTTCCTTTTGTCTTTCCAATCCTGGGGTTTGGAATGTTTAACCATCCTCTACCTCCTTCGCTATTTGACCACCAGCTTATTCCTTGAGTTTGCACCTTCCAGGATTGGTCCGTTATATTTAATTTCCACCACTTCACTCGAACGGTTTTCCTACAGTGGTCGTCAAACCTAAAGGTACAATTAATCTTTAGAGGAGGTCCATCCCACATGTCCACCTGTTGCCTGGTAGGTATAACATGTACTTTGGTTGCCATTTTTCGAGTTACATTTAAAGTCTGTATTTCTATGTCTCCATAATCAAAACTCTCCCAAATCCGAAGTACACAAATGTATGTCCCTTCCATGCTTTTAGACACTTCGGGTACCTGCAGGGTGGTATAACCCTTTTGTTGTGTCACATTCCAAACCATCGTCACTCCTTCTGTCATAATTTGGTCTTGTTCTCTCCACCGCCATTTCACATTCACCTCGCTCGATTCAACTCCCTGGTCATCAGAAAACAAACATGTTAAATTTACATCAGTATTTTCTGGTACAAGTAAATAAGGATCTGGGGTCTTAATTCTCACGGTGGTCTCTGCTAAACTCATCAACCCCAGGAACACCACGGTCCTCAATTGTTGGCTCAAAATACCATCCTTGTGGGTGAGAGAGGTTCTACCGACCACGAGACTGAAACCTTCTTGATTCGGGTGTAATGGATCCAATTGTCGATTCCCTCGACCTTCACCGCCGTGTAAGTGGTCATTATCACCTGGCGAGGACCGTCCCATGTTTCCTTTAATGGTTCCACCGACCAGTTTTTCACATAGACTTGGTCTCCTGGAGAAATGTCATGAACCAGATTCTCCAGGGGCAGAGGCCGATTCCACTGCAATGTTCTTCTGAGGGCTGTGAGAGTCTTATTTGAAGATAACACATAATTAAATACTGCTTGATCACCCACTATATGAGGATCCCTTTGCTAGGTAGCTGCATGATAGGGTTTGCCATACAATATCTCATATGGACTTACTCCTGGTTTGAAGTAGGGCACATATAGTATGAGTAGGCGTTTCTACATGGCTCTACAACAACTAAATCACACAAATATATGTAAAAGGTGGGGTTTCCCATCTCTGTAAAAGTAGCAAGCACTTTTTAGTTTTCTCATCTAATTAAAATCTATTTGAATGATTCATGCAGGTTTCCTGCATGTATTGGTGCTGTCAATAGTATATTAAGGATAGCAATCATGTAAACAGTGCCTAGAGAAAAACCTGTTTCTTTATTAATTCTGATTCTTTATTAATTTGGATATTACTAGTCTTTTTATCTTCACCAGTCCTGGGGGAGTTCAGCCATCGCGGCTTCCGTGTCCCACAACCTAGGCTCTTCCTTTTTTTTTTTTTTGGCGTTTCCTCCTCTGCCTCGCCTGTCGGCTCGATTGCTTCGAGTCACAGGGTGTTTCATCTTCTCGGCAGCAGGAGTCCCAAGTAGGAATATGCCTCTTTTTAGTGAGACGTGCTGTATATGCGGGCCACGAGGCAGCCTTTACCATAGGCTCGTTACACGACACGGCACTAACATCCCGTCGGCACTGGACTTTTACTATATCCACTACGAAAGGAGCTCCTACATAATATAAATAACAGAAATTTTGAGGGTTTATTCCATAAGTGTCACAATTCCAATATTTGGGGGAATCCCACGGAACTCCCTTTCTTTCTAACTGTTTTAATGCCCAATCAGTGAATTCTCGTTCTGATCGATAGCACTGATCACAGACTCCTCTAGGAGGATATCCGTCTCTACAGTGCGTCCATCATTTCTCTTGGCACCTTTTACATTTAAAACAAACAAATGGATAACATTTACAACCTGGTGTATTACACCACACTCTTATATCTCGTGTATCAATTTCTTTTGGGTCTGCGTGTTCTCGATATGTTATGTTAAAACCTAGCTCAACGTATTTTAACAGATTTTTGTGCCCCAATTCGTAGTATTTTAACACATTTTCATGCCCCAAATATTCCATAATATACAAACAAAGATAACATGAATGCCACAATAAATGCTAGTGGACACTTAATTCTTAAAAGTAAAGTAGTAAAATTGCTTAATGTCTCTATCATAACTTTTCTTCTTAAGACTACCTTGGTGTCTTCCAGGAGTGTCGACTACTTGCCAGCGTGAGGGATTCGCTAATCTTTCAATGCAACTGACATGTGTCCATCCATGTTTTGCAGCTCGAATTGGTGTTTCTACACTTTCACAGCCCTGTTAAAAATATGCACTCACAGTGTATTTATTTAATGAGCAACATACTAACATTTTGGTATGAGACTCATCTTTGTCAGTATATTATATAGCAGCATTAAATGTAGCAGCATTAAATATAGCAGCAGTAAAATCTCCATTCACTCTTCTTGCTTCTGACTCTCTTCCTCTCTCCTTCTTTCTCTTAAAGAAAACAAATAAATATCTTCACTGGCTTCTAACCATATAGCAGCATAAAAACTCTCTTCTGGGCAAAAAGGTTTTTTATCGCTAACATACCAATTTAAAAGTTCACAGACCCAATTCTTAAAAGTACCACACATGGGCCAGTAGGTATTATTTCCTATTCTTCTACCTCCCCACGCTTCAATACAATACTTAATCATTTTTTTTTTTCCTTTGATCTTCTATAAGTGCTGGAATAACAACTCCAGTTCTCTAAGAGGTTCTCTAAGGGACTCTCAGGGGGAATCCTCAGCATCCTAGCCTCAAAGTCACCTTTTACTAATCTTTTTCTCAGAGGGCTATCTGTAATCTCTCTCTGAGGTTCTTCTTTTTTACTACTTCTTTCGCTCTTTCCACCATCACTCTTAATACCATTTCTTTTTCTGTTGAATCCAGAATTGTATCTAACAATACCTGTAAATCATTCCAGTCCGGATTTTGAGTTTTTATTACCATTTTTATAATACAAGTCACCCGCTCCGGATTTTCTCTATATGTCCCAGCTGACTGTTTCCAAATTAATATATCATTAGTTAAAAAAGAAACTTTCATCATGACTTTTCCTCCGTCCGCTCCAACTGCTTCCCGCAAAGGAGCCATTAATCTAGGGGGTGAGAGTGTAGCGTCTGTCTCCCCTCTCCTTCCCCGTCTCCCCTCTCTACTCCTTCCCCTTTCCCCTCGCCCCTTCCGAGTCCGTTCTGCTAGCGGAGTTCTATCAAAATCACATTTTCGCCCTCTCATTTCCTCCTCATCCGAGGACGATTCTAACGGGGGCATGGTGGGTGATTGTGCCCTCACACGTGAAGGGAGGCTATCTCCCGGAGGCGCCCTTGGAGTTATGCCAGGGGAGACTAACAAAGACACATCCTCCTCTGGTTCTGAAAACCGTATTTTCCGCTCTTGACATCCTATGCATTTATCACCCAGTTCTTTCAAAATCAACATACCACATTCCTTTTGCCATTCTGTCTTTTGTTTTAAATAATAAAACAAATCTAGATACGGTATTTCATCCCACATCTCATTCTCTCGTAAATATTGCATTAAGGGGGTTATAATTTCTGAAGTCAAAGTACCATTCCTCGGCCACTGCATTCCTTCTGTCTCATATTGAGGCCATACATTATTACAATAATCAATCAATTGTTTCTTGCTTAACTCTTGTCCGAAATTTCCTTCCTTCCAGTGTTTTAATAAGCAACCAAGCGGAGAATCGCTAGGGATATTATTTTCTACACAAGACAGTACCCTAAAGGTTTTAAACGGCATCATACTGACTCACACACTCACACACACACACACACCACAGTCTGGATTCAAAATCAAATTTACAATAACACAACGATATAAACCAATTACTTATTCCAAAACCAAAACCAAAACCAAAACCAACTCGCCAATTCTCCCTCTGAGTGGCGAGTGCTGGTACAGCGCGGCTTTCGCTGCGTCTTACGACCAGCGCCTAGGCTTCCCAACCAAGGTACCTTTTAGCCCAACCCAGCGGGAAACTCACGGTCCCGTCTTATAGGCAGGCTCCCAACCAACAAACCTAAAAGAATAAAGCACCTCGGGCTTACCTGGATGGTTGTCCGGCGGGCGCGGGGTCGGGCACGGGTCGATGTCTCCCCAGAAATCACCTGGTTGCCGGCATGGAGTGGATCAGCTCGTGAGCCGCCCCAGCTACCCCCGGAGTCCCAATCTGGTGTCGCCAAAAACTGTTGCCCGTAACAAAGACACAAACCAACGTGGTGCCGGTTTATGC
>NW_020928340.1:0-497 GCF_003984885.1 Neopelma chrysocephalum | reverse complement strand
TGTTGCCCGTAAACAAAGACACAAACCAACAGAGTGTCGGTTTATGCGGTGCTTTATTCGGGGCCCCGGGAACCTGAGGACTCACGTCCCAAGTCAGGATTCCAAAGACCCTCATTTTCAGTTCAGCTTTTATACACAAACAAGTTTACATTTGGTTTCCACGGCAAAATTAGTACGTGCAGTTCCACAGCAGAACAGTCTCATTCAGTTACAAACGAGCTCATACTGCTAACAATTGACAATCAACTACTCTAATCATAAATCTACTCAAGCTGTCTTACCCCTAGTAACTGTTTAACAGACCCTCACCACATCCAAGGTAACAAATCATTATATACATGCTTGACTAAATCCTTTAATTATTGTTTCTACTTCTTCAGTACATTTCATGCTCACAAACAGGGTTGCTAACTTACTACTTTGGAGTGCTGCTTTTTAGGCCTATTCTCTTACTAAGCCTTAGCCATTCTACTACTAATTTAAATTGCTCTGCAACA
>NW_020928339.1:0-6288 GCF_003984885.1 Neopelma chrysocephalum | reverse complement strand
TACTAAGCCTTAGCCATTCTACTACTAATTTAAATTGCTCTGCAACATGTCCCCCCTTTTGAGCATTCTTCAATCTTTCAATTTGCAAGGATGCTCAAAACACATCAGGCTTTCGTTTCTTGATGGGTGGGAGATGGTTCTTCATGTGGTGAGATTACTTCTTTTCTGGTTATAGCTTTCATGATGTGTCTCGTATGTTGACCTTCTTTTACAATCATTCCTAAAAGACACTTATAAACAGTTATGGCTATGACAATAATTATTACAATCAATATTCCGTACTGGATAACAGAAGATATCCATCCTGACACATGAAGACCTAGGGAGCTGAATAATTCTCCTATCCAATTGTGTTCTGCTTCCTTTTGTAGTTCATGAACATTTTCATCAATTTGTTCCAATTGACTAATATCTTTTTCTACTTCCTGAGTGACATTTGGGATGTGTACACAACAATGTTCGTCTTTTGCATACAGGTATCCACAGACTCCGTGCTCTTTTAATAGGATTAAATCTAAAGCCATTTGATTCTGTACTGTCATTCTGGTAGTGGCTTGCAGTTGCAAATTTGAATCTTTAAATCCTTTCTTAGTCACAGCAGCCAATCTTTCAGTTTGGCCCATTAATTTGAACAACATTTCTCTGTTTCGATAAGTCGAGATAGGCGCAAACAAAGATTCTAATACCCACCCAAATTTAACTCCCGCTGATGGTTCATGCCAATCTCCCAACCCTAAGTCATCAATATTTTCACTAATTTCTCTTTTTCTTCGTGGTTGTATTTCTACTGATGTTAACTTATCCTGTTTCCAGAATGGACAGAGAGTAGGTATCCCTAGCGTGACAGGTACAACTGGACCATTTATCGGCATGTGGGTGGTCCACTGGCCATGTCCCATTACCCACACCAAATTTCCTAGGCTCCTAACTGTGGTGGTACGACAATCAATGTTTTTCACAGATCCCTTAATAGTATGATTATATCCCCGGCATTCACATCTTAACTGCAAGAGGGTCCTAACTGGTATTTGCCCGATTTCATCATCAGGGGTGTCGCAGGTATATATCCGAGTGCAAGTCCAATTTTCTTTTATATGTGTTTCTGTCCTCCAATTATGATTTCCTCTATTTCCTGTAGAATAAGTTTGATTCCTTTTCCCTTTCCAGTGAATACACCACTGTACTTTTCTAATATAACTATAAGTTTCTAGTAGGCTGGGTCCCCAAATTGTTTGCCACTCTTCCATGGTTGTGGAGCTAGTAATATTTTGACATACTTCTTCTTGCTTTTCTCGTTTTATTTGAACCTGAACTTTAGAACATGGGTGCATTACTGGACCTGTAACTAAACAAGTTCCCTTTAATTTGTCAATGTTTTTGCTTGTTACCCATGTTCCGACTACTACCCATCGGAAATATCCAGGCATCTGTTCACATTGTTTTTTTAGTCATTTTGTCCAATAACAAACATGCATTTGTCATTTCATTCTATGTTTTGGTTACAAATCTGCAATTCCATGTAGTATTCTTAAACATTTTAGGAATTTCTGGCACTGGAATTATTCCCCATGGGATTGGGTCTCCTGCAGCATGAGGCATAGGGAGACATGCAGTGATTTTTGTGACATTCTGTACTCTCCCAAAATCACGAATTAGGCCTACGACTAAGTTTTCTTGTTCTACTTCTCTATCTGGAATTTGCAGGTTACTTACTTGTCGGGTTATTCTTTCAACTTTAATATAAACAGTAGTAGTTCCAGCATCCCACCAATCATCTTTACTTATCCAACAAATATATTGACTTTCGTCTTCCCCTCTTTGTATTTCTTTAATTATTAAAACTATGGCTTCTACCCATTTTTCAATTTGATATTTTCCTCCCAATTTTAAATTTTGTCCTCTGAACCACCACCCATACTTTAGATACTGCCTCCCTTGAGTCTTACAGTTCAAAATTAAATCTCTTCCCTCTACTGCTGAGTAGGCCCCATGTTCTGGCTTAATTCTTAATCCTCGAGGAGGTGTGGCTACCACTGTCCTTATTCCATAATTTCCTTCATTTCCACAAGTAACTACACAAAGAGAGGTTCCTTTTGTCTTTCCAATCCTGGGGTTTGGAATGTTTAACCATCCTCTACCTCCTTCGCTATTTGACCACCAGCTTATTCTTTGAGTTTGCACCTTCCAGGATTGGTCCGTTATATTTAATTTCCACCACTTCACTCGAACGGTTTTCCTACAGTGGTCGTCAAACCTAAAGGTACAATTAATCTTTAGAGGAGGTCCATCCCACATGTCCACCTGTTGCCTGGTAGGTATAACATGTACTTTGGTTGCCATTTTTCGAGTTACATTTAAAGTCTGTATTTCTATGTCTCCATAATCAAAACTCTCCCAAATCCGAAGTACACAAATGTATGTCCCTTCCATGCTTTTAGACACTTTGGGTACCTGCAGGGTGGTATAACCCTTTTGTTGTGTCACATTCCAAACCATCGTCACTCCTTCTGTCATAATTTGGTCTTGTTCTCTCCACCGCCATTTCACATTCACCTCGCTCGATTCAACTCCCTGGTCATCAGAAAACAAACATGTTAAATTTACATCAGTATTTTCTGGTACAAGTAAATAAGGATCTGGGGTCTTAATTCTCACGGTGGTCTCTGCTAAACTCATCAACCCCAGGAACACCACGGTCCTCAATTGTTGGCTCGAAATACCATCCTTGTGGGTGAGAGAGGTTCTACCGACCACGAGACTGAAACCTTCTTGATTCGGGTGTAATGGATCCAATTGTCGATTCCCTCGACCTTCACCGCCGTGTAAGTGGTCATTATCACCTGGCGAGGACCGTCCCATGTTTCCTTTAATGGTTCCACCGACCAGTTTTTCACATAGACTTGGTCTCCTGGAGAAATGTCATGAACCAGATTCTCCAGGGGCAGAGGCCGATTCCACTGCAATGTTCTTCTGAGGGCTGTGAGAGTCTTATTTGAAGATAACACATAATTAAATACTGCTTGATCACCCACTATATGAGGATCCCTTTGCTAGGTAGCTGCATGATAGGGTTTGCCATACAATATCTCATATGGACTTACTCCTGGTTTGAAGTAGGGCACATATAGTATGAGTAGGCGTTTCTACATGGCTCTACAACAACTAAATCACACAAATATATGTAAAAGGTGGGGTTTCCCATCTCTGTAAAAGTAGCAAGCACTTTTTAGTTTTCTCATCCAATTAAAATCTATTTGAATGATTCATGCAGGTTTCCTGCATGTATTGGTGCTGTCAATAGTATATTAAGGATAGCAATCATGTAAACAGTGCCTAGAGAAAAACCTGTTTCTTTATTAATTCTGATTCTTTATTAATTTGGATATTACTAGTCCTTTTATCTTCACCAGTCCTGGGGGAGTTCAGCCATCGCGGCTTCCGTGTCCCACAACCTAGGCTCTTCCTTTTTTTTTGGCGTTTCCTCCTCTGCCTCGCCTGTCGGCTCGATTGCTTCGAGTCACAGGGTGTTTCATCTTCTCGGCAGCAGGAGTCCCAAGTAGGAATATGCCTCTTTTTAGTGAGACGTGCTGTATATGCGGGCCACGAGGCAGCCTTTACCATAGGCTCGTTACACGACACGGCACTAACATCCCGTCGGCACTGGACTTTTACTATATCCACTACGAAAGGAGCTCCTACATAATATAAATAACAGAAATTTTGAGGGTTTATTCCATAAGTGTCACAATTCCAATATTCGGGGGAATCCCACGGAACTCCCTTTCTTTCTAACTGTTTTAATGCCCAATCAGTGAATTCTCGTTCTGATCGATAGCACTGATCACAGACTCCTCTAGGAGGATATCCGTCTCTACAGTGCGTCCATCATTTCTCTTGGCACCTTTTACATTTAAAACAAACAAATGGATAACATTTACAACCTGGTGTATTACACCACACTCTTATATCTCGTGTATCAATTTCTTTTGGGTCTGCGTGTTCTCGATATGTTATGTTAAAACCTAGCTCAACGTATTTTAACAGATTTTTGTGCCCCAATTCGTAGTATTTTAACACATTTTCATGCCCCAAATATTCCATAATATACAAACAAAGATAACATGAATGCCACAATAAATGCTAGTAGACATTTAATTCTTAAAAGTAAAGTAGTAAAATTGCTTAATGTCTCTATCATAACTTTTCTTCTTAAGACTACCTTGGTGTCTTCCAGGAGTGTCGACTACTTGCCAGCGTGAGGGATTCACTAATCTTTCAATGCAACTGACATGTGTCCATCCACGTTTTGCAGCTCGAATTGGTGTTTCTACACTTTCACAGCCCTGTTAAAAATATGCACTCACAGTGTATTTATTTAATGAGCAACATACTAACATTTTGGTATGAGACTCATCTTTGTCAGTATATTATATAGCAGCATTAAATGTAGCAGCATTAAATATAGCAGCAGTAAAATCTCCATTCACTCTTCTTGCTTCTGACTCTCTTCCTCTCTCCTTCTTTCTCTTAAAGAAAACAGGTAAATATCTTCACTGGCTTCTAACCATATAGCGGCATAAAAACTCTCTTCTGGGCAAAAAGGTTTTTTATCGCTAACATACCAATTTAAAAGTTCACAGACCCAATTCTTAAAAGTACCACACATGGGCCAGTAGGTATTATTTCCTATTCTTCTACCTCCCCACGCTTCAATACAATACTTAATCATTTTCTCCTTTGATCTTCTATAAGTGCTGGAATAACAACTCCAGTTCTCTAAGAGGTTCTCTAAGGGACTCTCAGGGGGAATCCTCAGCATCCTAGCCTCAAAGTCACCTTTTACTAATCTTTTTCTCAGAGGGCTATCTGTAATCTCTCTCTGAGGTTCTTCTTTTTTACTACTTCTTTCGCTCTTTCCACCATCATTCTCAATACCATTTCTTTTTCTGTTGAATCCAGAATTGTATCTAACAATACCTGTAAATCATTCCAGTCCGGATTTTGAGTTTTTATTACCATTTTTATAATACAAGTCACCCGCTCCGGATTTTCTCTATATGTCCCAGCTGACTGTTTCAGCTGACTGTTTCCAAATTAATATATCATTAGTTAAAAAAGAAACTTTCATCATGACTTTTCCTCCGTCCGCTCCAACTGCTTCCCGCAAAGGAGCCATTAATCTAGGGGGTGAGGGTGTAACGTCTGTCTCCCCTCTCCTTCCTCGTCTCCCCTCACCCCTTCCGAGTCCGTTCTGCTAGCGGAGTTCTATCAAAATCACATTTTCGCCCTCTCATTTCCTCCTCATCCGAGGACGATTCTAACGGGGGCATGGTGGGTGATTGTGCCCTCACACGTGAAGGGAGGCTATCTCCCGGAGGCGCCCTTGGAGTTATGCCAGGGGAGACTAACAAAGACACATCCTCCTCTGGTTCTGAAAACCATATTTTCCGCTCTTGACATCCTATGCATTTATCACCCAGTTCTTTCAAAATCAACATACCACATTCTTTTTGCCATTCAGTCTTACGTTTTAAATAATAAAACAGATCTAGATACGGTGTTTCATTCCACATCTTGTTTTCCCGTAAATATTGCATCAAGGGGGTTATAATTTCCGGAGTCAATGAACCATTCCTAGGCCACTGCATTCCTTCTGTCTCATATTGAGGCCATACATTATTACAATAATCAATCAATTGTTTCTTGCTTAACTTTTGTCCGAAATTTCCTTCCTTCCAGTGTTTTAATAAGCAACCAAGCGGAGAATCGCTAGGGATATTATTTTCTACACAAGACAGTGCCCTAAAGGTTTTAAACGGCATCATACTGACTCACACACACACACACACCACAGTCTGGATTCAAAATCAAATTCACAATAACACAATGATATACTTATTCCAAAACCAAAACCAACTCGCCAATTCTCCCTCTGAGTGGCGAGTGCTGGTACAGCGCGGCTTTCGCTACGTCTTACGACCAGCGCCTAGGCTCCCCAACCAAGGTACCTTTTAGCCCAACCCAGCGGGAAACTCACGGTCCCGTCTTATAGGCAGGCTCCCAACCAACAAACCTAAAAGGAATAAAGCACCTTCGGGCTTACCTGGATGGTTGTCCGGCGGGCGCGGGGTCGGGCACGGGTCGATGTCTCCCCAGAAATCACCTGGTTGCCGGCATGGAGTGGATCAGCTCGTGAGCCGCCCCAGCTGCCCCCGGAGTCCCAATCTGGTGTCGCCAAAACTGTTGCCCGTAAACAAAGACACAAACCAACAGAGTGTCGGTTTATGC
>NW_020928338.1:0-667 GCF_003984885.1 Neopelma chrysocephalum | reverse complement strand
TCACTGTAGTCCAAGTCCCATTACACCTGTTTTCACCTCTGGTAAATACACTTATCTCCTTACTGACCTAACATTACTATAGGAGAAGGCAAAAAAATTATTTTCCCCCTATTATATGCATCATTTTAAACATGGTTCTACCCCTTCTTTAATTCCACTCTAATGCAAAGATCTTACAGCTTTCAGACATATGCTTGGGGGAAAATAATTTTTTTGCCTTCTCCTATAGTAATGTTAGGTCAGTAAGGAGATAAGTGTATTTACCAGAGGTGAAAACAGGTGTAATGGGACTTGGACTACAGTGAACAATCCTGACAGAAAAATTAAGTTTTTGCAATCTGTAGTTTTCCATTTCTAGGATATCACTGTAGTCCAAGTCCCATTACACCTGTTTTCACCTCTGGTAAATACACTTATCTCCTTACTGACCTAACATTACTATAGGAGAAGGCAAAAAAATTATTTTCCCCCTATTATATGCATCATTTTAAACATGGTTCTACCCCTTCTTTAATTCCACTCTAATGCAAAGATCTTACAGCTTTCAGACATATGCTTGGGGGAAAATAATTTTTTTGCCTTCTCCTATAGTAATGTTAGGTCAGTAAGGAGATAAGTGTATTTACCAGAGGTGAAAACAGGTGTAATGGGACTTGGACTACAGTGA
>NW_020928337.1:0-497 GCF_003984885.1 Neopelma chrysocephalum | reverse complement strand
GGGGGTGACCCAGAAAACATCACCATCTTTGGGGAATCGGCCGGTGCCGTCAGTGTGTCCCTGCAGGTGAGTTGTCTCTGTCGCTCCCCACTGGAGCCACTTCTGTGTAAATGGGGGAGAGGGACCCCTTTGCACTGTGACACTTTCCTCCCCACCTGCTGCCTCATTAACATCCTCCCCTGGACAGCAATGCTCAGCCTCTGTGCTTTGTAGGTGCTCCTCCTTCTTCTCTTTAACCAGTCTCCTGAATTTTTACCTGAAACCCTGTTGTTTCCATTCTGCACCCCAGAGCTTGTCCCCAAAGAACAAGGGCCTGTTCAAGAGAGCCATCAGCCAGAGCGGTGTCGGGGTCTGCAGCTGGGCCATCCAGAGGGACCCACTCTTCTGGGCTGAAAAGGTAATGTTCCAGTCTTGTTGAAGGATTATAGCTTCCTAAAAATTGGTTCCCTAGAGGAGAGCATAAGTAGTAAGGGATTTGGCAGGAGCCATGTCCAGCA
>NW_020928336.1:0-1307 GCF_003984885.1 Neopelma chrysocephalum | reverse complement strand
GGGGGTGACCCAGAAAACATCACCATCTTTGGGGAATCGGCCGGTGCTGTCAGTGTGTCCCTGCAGGTGAGTTGTCTCTGTCACTCCCCACTAGAGCCACTTCTGTGTAAATTGGGGAGAGGGACCCCTTGGCACTGTGACACTTTCCTCCCCAGGCTGGGTTCACAAGTTGTGAGGTGATCAGTGGGTTCTGGCACACCGTGGTGTCTTTGTGAATTCGTACTTGAAACCCTGTTGTTTCCATTCTGCACCCCAGACCTTGTCCCCGAAGAACAAGGGCCTGTTCAAGAGAGCCATCAGCCAGAGTGGTGTTGGGGTCTGCAGCTGGGCCATCCAGAGGGACCCGCTCTTCTGGGCTAAAAAGGTAATGTTCAAGTCTTGCCTGAGTGATTAGAAAAAACAAAAAAGTGATTCCCTAGAGGAGGGCATAACTAGAAGCTGTGCCCAACAGAACTTTGGAAACATGATGCTTTAAAGATTAAAACACATTCACCCCTCTGCCTCTATAACAATAACCTCTGTCTTTGGGAGGTAATGCTAGGAGGTTTCTTTCTCTCTCCTTCTGCAGCTCGGAGAAAAGCTGGGCTGCTCCACAGACAACACCACCGTCTTGGCCAACTGCCTTCGTGTCTCTGACCCCAAAGCCTTGACACTCGCCTACCACCTGCAGCTGACCAACCTGCCCAGTAAGTCCCCTGGCCCACATGGTGATTCCCCATCCACCCAGGGCTCCCCAGACCTCTGGCAGGACACTGGAGTGATTTCCAGGAGCATTGAAGCAGTGCTTGTGCCCTTCAGAACGGGGACAATAATGCCAGATCTTGCAGTCACCCTTCCATAGGCAGGTGCACATTGCGCTGGATGAGCACAGCTCACCTCAGCCTAATTTTTCCAGAGCTCTTTGAGTCATTGCAGACCACACACCTGTCTGTTCTCACCTCCTAACAGACTCTGGGTTTGTCTCCTGCTGCAGCTGCCCTGGTGCACACCCTGGCCATCACTCCCGTGGTCGATGGAGATTTCCTCCCAGACATGCCAGAGAATCTCTTTGCCAACGCTGCTGACATCGACTACCTGGTTGGGGTCAATGACATGGACGGGCACTTCTTCGCTGGAGTGGACTTACCTGCCATCAATGCCCCACTGAGGAAAATCACTGAGTAAGTGAGAGAGGCTCTGGAAACCCTCAACTGGAGGAATCTTCTCTTTAATGTGGCTCCCACACTCTGAGCGCTTAGACTTGAGTGGACAGGGCTCGACCTTCAAAACAGGGTGTCACTCCAAGCCTGCATGCCCAGGACTTGTGT
>NW_020928335.1:0-3170 GCF_003984885.1 Neopelma chrysocephalum | reverse complement strand
TGGGCCCTGAATCTGCACGTGCAGAACGCCGGGTGAGCAGCTCAGCCTTGGTAGGAAGACTAAGCTGGACTGGGGGGCCAAAATGCTGCGTTCCCAGCAGAAGGGGCTGAGGAGCAGGTTAAGAGAGCTCTGCTCTCCCCTCACAGCTGCTTAGCCAGTCTCTTTGTTTCCCCAGGAGTGCCAAGACATACAGCTACTTGTTCTCCCAGCCGTCCCGCATGCCCGTCTACCCCAGCTGGGTTGGGGCAGACCACGCTGATGACCTGCAGTACGTCTTTGGGAAGCCTTTTTCCACCCCCCTGGGCTACCTGCCCAAGCACAGGACTGTCTCCAAGGCCATGATCGCTTACTGGACCAACTTTGCCAGGACTGGGTGAGTGATTCCTGTTCCACATTTGTGCTTTGCTGCAACCCTTCAGCCTGCTGTCTTTGCCCAGTAACTTCTCAGGATCATTCCCCAAAGCAGGGTGTTCTCTGTGTTTCTGTTGTGAGCTGGGTTCTGTGTCTCCCAGTGGTGGAGTTTGCTCTGGGTCCTCCTCATCCGTAGTACACCAGAGGACAGAAGGAGCATTTTCAGAGCTTGTGAATTCTGCTTATACTTAATGATGAGATTCCTTCCTGAATCCTGGTGTTCATACAGGACTTAAGTCCCTGCATGTAGCCAGGGATGATGCCAGTGGGGACTGATGGAGGGGACTGCAGGTTGGCAAGTCACTCCCAGCAGGCAGAATTCCTATTGCTTGTCCCAGTGCCAAACACTCTGTGTGTGCTCACTTAAAGCTGTATCCACAAGCTTCCATGATAAAACTGAACTTTTATGTCTCTTTTTCCCAGTGATCCCAACAAGGGGAATTCAGACGTGCCCGTTTCCTGGCCAGCCTACAGCAGCAAGAGCACTTACTACTTGGAAATCAACAACAAGATGAACAAGAACTCTGTGAAGCAGGACCTGAGGTCCCAGTATGTGGCCTTCTGGAACTCGGAATATCGGAGCCTGCCCCAGATTGCCAACCTCACCCAGTCGGATTTCATGTTCTGAACCTAAGAAAAAACACTTTTTAAAGATCAATTAAAGGCTTGCTTGTAACTGAGTGATTCTGGTTCTCCTTGTGTTTGTCGTGACAGGATTTTGTCACTAACCTTAAGGTCAGGCAGGAAGGAGCATCTATGGGCAGTGTGTGTGTCCCTTGACCCGTGACACCCTGATATCCAGGGAAGCTGTTGACAGCCAGGGCCCAGTCTCTCCCCTCTGAGCCTGTTGGCTCTGGGGTTGTTTTCCCTCATTGCCCATGTGGTCCCAGGCAGGACAGCACCAATCCTGACCTGTCCTCTGGATATCCCCATGTTACCATCAGTGTCCCTGCTCATACCAACCAGCTCTTAGACAGTTGCAGGTGCAACAGGTGAACGCAAACCAATCCTGACCTGTTGCTGATCATCGCTCAGGAACTGACTGGGGCAAAATAAAGCCACGTGGGAAGTGATTCCACACGGGTTTTTGGGCAGACACCGGGCTGGACCAGGCTGGGGAACTCCAGCTCCAAGCAGGGCAGGGCAAGGAGCACAACTGCCCACAAGCGTCATCCTCCACATGCTCCCATTCACACACCAAGGCAGAGCCTGGCCCTGGTACCTCACAGTGGGGTCAGTGGCTGTGCTGGAGCTGCCCCAAAATTCGGGTTCATGTGTGTGGAAAACCCTGGGCTGGTGTGAGACATTGGGGCCATGCTGCAGACACAGGGAGGAGAACAGGGGTTGTGTGTGCATGTGGAGATTCTGCTGCGCATGTGGAGATCCTCCGTGCAGAGGGGCTGGAGGGTGGGGACCCCAACCCTGGAGGGGGCCAGGGCCAGGGTGAGGGAGCCCCCACACTGGAGCTGACCTCCTGCCACTTCCAGTGAACTGGAACCAAGGGCAGGGTTGCAGGAGACAATGCCATGTGTTCCTCTGGCCTGTGACCACCTGGCCCCAGTTTGTCTTTCCAGAACAACCTGTGACATCTCCTACAAGAAACATCTTTCATTTTCTCACTGTTGGCCTTCATCAGCACTTTCTAAAGGAAAAGGAATTTTTAGATTGAACTGGAACCTGCATTTCCCTCTCGCTTTGCCCCTGTACCACTGAGTAGACGCAGGAGGACAAATGAAGAGGGTGAAGCCTTTAGTGCTCAAATACATTTCATACAGATCAGGACCAGGTGCCTGAGGTTTTTCTGCCAGCCAGGGTGGAGCACCTCTGTCAGTGTGCCACTGAATGCAGCTTGGAAGGGTTTTTATATTTAAATGTTCTTTCCTCAGTGGTGTCATGAGTGTCTTTTATGATACCAGTACGTGATAAGGGAGTTTGGGCCAAAGTTATACCAACCCATTGCTCACCTGGCTGAATCCCTTCTCTTCTGAAATCTGGAGCACAAACCTCATTTTTGCAGGTTCATGGGAAAGCTCCAGTTACACCATAAAATGCATATGAATCCTTTCCTTCTTTCCTTCCCTTAGGAATCCATCTACATTTTCCATAAGGAGCCTTACCCCCTTATGGCAGATGTTCTGCCAGCTCTGTGATTGAATGTGCAAAGGTATTGCACTGGCAGCTGAGCGTTCTGTTAGAGACAGATTTCAAAGCCGTTGTTTATGTCCTGTCCATTCCCCTGTCCCCTTGGCAAATACAACAAGCAGTGAGGATGTCAAAGAGCAGCTGGCAGATGAGCCTGCAGAGAGATGAGGGTGGTGAGGAGGAGGAGGAAGACTTCAAGCTTTGTGATGGGAGTGACAATGAAGTGAAGATAGAAATTCTGGACTATGTGTGAACTTGGTGAGCATTCTGGCTGATGCTGGATGGAATCATCTTTAAGGATTGCTGTCATTTTCTGAGTCATTCGCATTTCCCAGTGTGTTCTGAGCATAAGGTTTCTCAAAGGTTGCTGATAATATATTTTATTGCACGGCTTAATATGATTTCAGCATCTTGTGCTTGGATGAGGCATCTTGTCAGTGTTTTTTATGTTTTCCAGAGTTTTCTTAGACTGAGTGATTTCCTTCAGTTTGGCCTCCAGCCCACAAGAGCAGCACCTGCAGGGCTCTCACACAGCAGTGCCAGTTCTACCTCAGCCATGGACTGGCCTCGGGCTACTGAAGGACAAGCGTGTGGAGGCTCCTCTGGTTCACCTCAGA
>NW_020928334.1:0-2871 GCF_003984885.1 Neopelma chrysocephalum | reverse complement strand
ACATTTGTGCTTTGCTGCAGCCCTTCAGCCTGCTGCCTTTGCCCAGTGACTTCTCAGGATCATTCCCCAAAGCAGGGTGTTCTCTGTATTTCTGTTGTGAGCTGGGTTCTGTGTCTCCCAGTGGTGGAGTTTGCTCTGGGTCCTCCTCATCCATAGTACACCGGAGGACAGAAGGAGCATTTTCAGAGCTTGTGAATTCTGCTTATACTTAATGATGAGATTCCTTCCTGAATCCTGGTGTTCATACAGGACTTAAGTCCCTGCATGTAGCCAGGGATGATGCCAGTGGGGACTGATGGAGGGGACTGCAGGTTGGCAAGTCACTCCCAGCAGACAGAATTCCTATTGCTTGTCCCAGTGCCAAACACTCTGTGTGTGCTCACTTAAAGCTTTATCCACAAGCTTCCATGATAAAACTGAACTTGTGTGTGTCTCTTTTTCCCAGTGATCCCAACAAGGGGAATTCAGACGTGCCCGTTTCCTGGCCAGCCTACACCAGCAAGGGCACTTACTACCTGGAAATCAACAACAAGATGAACAAGAACTCTGTGAAGCAGGACCTGAGGTCCCAGTACGTGGCCTTCTGGAACTCGGAATATCGGAGCCTGCCCCAGATTGCCAACCTCACCCAGTCAGATTTCATGTTCTGAACCTAAGAAAAAACACCTTTTAAAGATCAATTAAAGGCTTGCTTGTAACTGAGTGATTCTGGTTCTCCTTGTGTTTGCCATGACAGGATTTTGTCACTAACCTTAAGGTCAGGCAGGAAGGGACATCTATGGGCAGTGTGTGTGTCCCCTGACCCGTGACACCCTGATGTCCAGGGAAGCTGTTGACAGCCAGGGCCCAGTCTCTCCCCTCTGAGCCTGTTGGCTCTGGGGTTGTTTTCCCTCATTGCCCATGTGGTCCCAGGCAGGACAGCACCAATCCTGACCTGTCCTCTGGATATCCCCATGTTACCATCAGTGTCCCTGCTCATACCAACCAGCTCTTAGACAGTTGCAGGTCCCACAGGTGAACGCAAACCAATCCTGACCTGTTGCTGATCATCACTCAGGAACTGAATGGGGCAAAATAAACCCACGTGGGAAGTGATTCCACACAGGTTTTTGGGCAGACGCCGGGCTGGACCAGGCTGGGGAACTCCAGCTCCAAGCAGGGCAGGGCAAGGAGCACAACTGCCCACAAGCCTCATCCACCACATGCTCCCATTCCCACACCAAGGCAGAGCCTGGCCCTGGTACCCCACAGTGGGGTCAGTGGCTGTGCTGGAGCTGCCCCAAAACTCGGGTTCATGTGTGTGGAGAACGCTGGGCTGGTGTGAGACATTGGGGCCATGCTGCAGACACAGGGAGGAGAATAGGGGTTGTGTGTGCATGTGGAGATTTTGCTGTGCATGTGGAGATCCTCCGTGCAGAGGGGCTGGAGGGTGGGGAGCCCAACCCTGGAGGGGGCCAGGGCCAGGGTGAGGGAGCCCCCACACTGGAGCTGACCTCCTGCTGCTTCCAGTGAGCTGGAACCAAGGGCTGGGTTTGCAGGAGTCGATGCCATGTGTTCCTATGGCCTGTGACCCCAGTTGGCTTTTCCAGAAGAACAATCTGTGAGATCTCCCACAAGAAACATCTTTCATTTTCTCACTGTTGACCTTCATCAGCCCTTTTTAAAGGAAAAGGAATTTCTAGATTTAACTGGAACCTCTTTCATTTCCCTCTTGCTTTGCCCTTGTACCACTGAGTAGATGCAGTAGCTACAGGAGGACAAATGCAGAGGGTGAAGCCTTTAGTGCTCAAATAGATTTCATACAGATCAGGACCGGGTGCCTGAGGCTTTTCTACCAGCCAGGGTGGAGCACCTCTGTCAGTGTGCCACTGAATGCAGCCTGGAAGGGTTTTTTATATTTAAATGTTCTTTCCTCAGTGGTGTTATGAGAGTCTTTCATGATACCAGTATGTGATAAGGGAGTTTGGGCCAAAGTGATACCAACCCATTGCTCACCTGGCTGAGTCCCTTCTCTTCTGAAATCTGGAGCACAAACTGCATTTTTGCAGGTTCATGGGAAAGCTCCATTTACACCATAAAATGCATATGAATCCTTTCCTTCTTTCCTTCTCTTAGGAATCCATCTACATTTTCCATAAGGAGCCTTACCCCCTTATGGCAGATGTTCTGCCAGCTCTGGTGATTGAATGTGCAAAGGTATTGCACTGGCAGCTGAGTGTTCTGTTAGAGACAGATTTCAAAGCCTGTTGTTCATGTCCTGTCCATTCCCCTGTCCCCTTGGCAAATACAACAAGCAGTGAGGATGTCAAAGAGCAGCTGGCAGATGAGCCTGCAGAGAGATGAGGGTGAGGAGGAGGAGGAAGACTTCAAGCTTTGTGATGGGAGTGACAATGAAGTGAAGATAGAAATTCTGGACTATGTGTGAACTTGGTGAGCATTCTGGCTGATGCTGGATGGAATCATCTTTAAGGATTGTGGTCATTTTCTGAGTCATGCGCATTCCCCAGTGTGTTCTGAGCATAAGGTTTCTCAAAGGTTGCTGATAATATGTTTTATTGCGCAGCTTAATATGATTTCAGCGTCTTGTGCTTGGATGTGGCTTCTCGTCAGTGTTTTTTATGTTTTCTAGAGTTTTATTAGACTGAGTGATTTCCTTCAGTTTGGCCTCCAGCCCACAAAAGCAGCACCTGCAGGGCTCTCACAAGGCAATGCCAGTTCTACCTCAGCCATGGACTGGCCTCGGGTTACTGAAGGACAAGCGTGTGGAGGCTCCTCTGGTTCACCTCAGAGCCAAGGCTGGCCCATGGCATTGTACACACACCTCCCCCCCTCACTCTATATATACCAGCTTTCCAGCTGGGCACTGTCTCC
>NW_020928333.1:0-506 GCF_003984885.1 Neopelma chrysocephalum | reverse complement strand
AAGGCCTTTGGGGGTGACCCAGAAAACATCACCATCTTTGGGGAATCGGCCGGTGCCGTCAGTGTGTCCCTGCAGGTGAGTTGTCTCTGTCGCTCCCCACTGGAGCCACTTCTGTGTAAATGGGGGAGAGGGACCCCTTTGCACTGTGACACTTTCCTCCCCACCTGCTGCCTCATTAACATCCTCCCCTGGACAGCAATGCTCAGCCTCTGTGCTTTGTAGGTGCTCCTCCTTCTTCTCTTTAACCAGTCTCCTGAATTTTTACCTGAAACCCTGTTGTTTCCATTCTGCACCCCAGAGCTTGTCCCCAAAGAACAAGGGCCTGTTCAAGAGAGCCATCAGCCAGAGCGGTGTCGGGGTCTGCAGCTGGGCCATCCAGAGGGACCCACTCTTCTGGGCTGAAAAGGTAATGTTCCAGTCTTGTTGAAGGATTATAGCTTCCTAAAAATTGGTTCCCTAGAGGAGAGCATAAGTAGTAAGGGATTTGGCAGGAGCCATGTCCAGCA
>NW_020928332.1:0-4763 GCF_003984885.1 Neopelma chrysocephalum | reverse complement strand
AAGGCCTTTGGGGGTGACCCAGAAAACATCACCATCTTTGGGGAATCAGCTGGTGCTGTCAGTGTGTCCCTGCAGGTGAGTTGTCTCTGTCGCTCCCCACTGGAGCCACTTCTGTGTAAATGGGGGAGAGGGACCCCTTTGCACTGTGACACTTTCCTCCCCAGGCTGGGATCACAAGCTGTGAGGTGATCATTGGGGTCTGGCACACCGTGGTGTCTTTGTGAATTTTTACCTGAAACCCTGTTGTTTCCATTCTGCACCCCAGAGCTTGTCCCCAAAGAACAAGGGCCTGTTCAAGAGAGCCATCAGCCAGAGCGGTGTTGGGGTCTGCAGCTGGGCCATCCAGAGGGACCCACTCTTCTGGGCTAAAAAGGTAATATTTAAGTCTTGCCTGAGTGACTAGAAAAAACAAAAAAGTGATTCCCTAGAGGTGAGCATAACTAGGAGCTGTGTCCAACAGAACTTTGGAAACATGATGCTTTGAAGATTAAAACACATCCACCCCTCTGCCTCTCTAACAATAACCTCTGCCTTTGGGAGGTAATGCTAGGAGGTTTCTTTCTCTCTTCTCCTGCAGCTCGGAGAAAAGCTGGGCTGCTCCACAGACAACACCACCGTCTTGGCCAACTGCCTTCGTGTCTCTGACCCCAAAGCTTTGACACTCGCCTACCACCTGCAGCTGACCAACCTGCCCAGTAAGTCCCCCAGCCTGCACTGTGATCCACCATCCACCCAGGGGTTCCCAGACCTCTGGCAGGACACTGGAGTGATTTCCAGGAGCATTGAAGCAGTGCTTGTGTCCTTCAGAAGGAGGGCAATAATGCCAGATCTTGCAGTCACCCTTCCATAGGCAGGTGCACGTTGCGCTGGATGAGCACAGCCCACCTCAGCCTAAGTTTTCCACAGCTCTTTGACTCTTGGGATATGCCAGACCACACACCTGTCTGTTCTCACCTCCTAACAGACTCTGGGTTTGTCTCCCACTGCAGCTGCCCTGGTGCACACCCTGGCCATCACTCCTGTGGTCGATGGAGATTTCCTCCCAGACATGCCAGAGAATCTCTTTGCCAACGCTGCCGACATTGACTACCTGGTTGGGGTCAATAACATGGACGGGCACTTCTTTGCTGGAGTGGACTTACCTGCCATCAATGCCCCACTGAGGAAAATCACTGCGTAAGTGAGAGAGGCTCTGGAAACCCTCAACAGGAGGAATCTTCTCTTTAATGTAGCTCCCACACTCTGAGCACTTAGACATGAGTGGACAGAGCTCAATCTTCAAAACAGGGTGTCACTCCAAGCCTGCATGCCCAGGACTTGTGTTGCTGAGTCCAGAGCCTTCAAAAAAAAGAGCCAGGCAATAGACCTGCCCCACTGGAAGCTGCTGGTCAGTAACTAGTTGATATGGCTTGTCTTTTCAGGGACCAGGTCTACAATTTGATCAAAGGACTGACCAGGGACAGGGGCGAGGCTGGAGCCAATGCCACGTACAGTATCTACACCCAGAGCTGGGACGAGAAGCCGACGCAGGAGGTCATGAAGAAGACAGTGGTGGAGCTGATGACTGACTACATCTTCCTGGTTCCCACACAGTGGGCCCTGAATCTGCACGTGCAGAACGCCGGGTGAGCAGCTCAGCCTTGGTAGGAAGACTAAGCTGGACTGGGGGGCCAAAATGCTGCGTTCCCAGCAGAAGGGGCTGAGGAGCAGGTTAAGAGAGCTCTGCTCTCCCCTCACAGCTGCTTAGCCAGTCTCTTTGTTTCCCCAGGAGTGCCAAGACATACAGCTACTTGTTCTCCCAGCCGTCCCGCATGCCCGTCTACCCCAGCTGGGTTGGGGCAGACCACGCTGATGACCTGCAGTACGTCTTTGGGAAGCCTTTTTCCACCCCCCTGGGCTACCTGCCCAAGCACAGGACTGTCTCCAAGGCCATGATCGCTTACTGGACCAACTTTGCCAGGACTGGGTGAGTGATTCCTGTTCCACATTTGTGCTTTGCTGCAACCCTTCAGCCTGCTGTCTTTGCCCAGTAACTTCTCAGGATCATTCCCCAAAGCAGGGTGTTCTCTGTGTTTCTGTTGTGAGCTGGGTTCTGTGTCTCCCAGTGGTGGAGTTTGCTCTGGGTCCTCCTCATCCGTAGTACACCAGAGGACAGAAGGAGCATTTTCAGAGCTTGTGAATTCTGCTTATACTTAATGATGAGATTCCTTCCTGAATCCTGGTGTTCATACAGGACTTAAGTCCCTGCATGTAGCCAGGGATGATGCCAGTGGGGACTGATGGAGGGGACTGCAGGTTGGCAAGTCACTCCCAGCAGGCAGAATTCCTATTGCTTGTCCCAGTGCCAAACACTCTGTGTGTGCTCACTTAAAGCTGTATCCACAAGCTTCCATGATAAAACTGAACTTTTATGTCTCTTTTTCCCAGTGATCCCAACAAGGGGAATTCAGACGTGCCCGTTTCCTGGCCAGCCTACAGCAGCAAGAGCACTTACTACTTGGAAATCAACAACAAGATGAACAAGAACTCTGTGAAGCAGGACCTGAGGTCCCAGTATGTGGCCTTCTGGAACTCGGAATATCGGAGCCTGCCCCAGATTGCCAACCTCACCCAGTCGGATTTCATGTTCTGAACCTAAGAAAAAACACTTTTTAAAGATCAATTAAAGGCTTGCTTGTAACTGAGTGATTCTGGTTCTCCTTGTGTTTGTCGTGACAGGATTTTGTCACTAACCTTAAGGTCAGGCAGGAAGGAGCATCTATGGGCAGTGTGTGTGTCCCTTGACCCGTGACACCCTGATATCCAGGGAAGCTGTTGACAGCCAGGGCCCAGTCTCTCCCCTCTGAGCCTGTTGGCTCTGGGGTTGTTTTCCCTCATTGCCCATGTGGTCCCAGGCAGGACAGCACCAATCCTGACCTGTCCTCTGGATATCCCCATGTTACCATCAGTGTCCCTGCTCATACCAACCAGCTCTTAGACAGTTGCAGGTGCAACAGGTGAACGCAAACCAATCCTGACCTGTTGCTGATCATCGCTCAGGAACTGACTGGGGCAAAATAAAGCCACGTGGGAAGTGATTCCACACGGGTTTTTGGGCAGACACCGGGCTGGACCAGGCTGGGGAACTCCAGCTCCAAGCAGGGCAGGGCAAGGAGCACAACTGCCCACAAGCGTCATCCTCCACATGCTCCCATTCACACACCAAGGCAGAGCCTGGCCCTGGTACCTCACAGTGGGGTCAGTGGCTGTGCTGGAGCTGCCCCAAAATTCGGGTTCATGTGTGTGGAAAACCCTGGGCTGGTGTGAGACATTGGGGCCATGCTGCAGACACAGGGAGGAGAACAGGGGTTGTGTGTGCATGTGGAGATTCTGCTGCGCATGTGGAGATCCTCCGTGCAGAGGGGCTGGAGGGTGGGGACCCCAACCCTGGAGGGGGCCAGGGCCAGGGTGAGGGAGCCCCCACACTGGAGCTGACCTCCTGCCACTTCCAGTGAACTGGAACCAAGGGCAGGGTTGCAGGAGACAATGCCATGTGTTCCTCTGGCCTGTGACCACCTGGCCCCAGTTTGTCTTTCCAGAACAACCTGTGACATCTCCTACAAGAAACATCTTTCATTTTCTCACTGTTGGCCTTCATCAGCACTTTCTAAAGGAAAAGGAATTTTTAGATTGAACTGGAACCTGCATTTCCCTCTCGCTTTGCCCCTGTACCACTGAGTAGACGCAGGAGGACAAATGAAGAGGGTGAAGCCTTTAGTGCTCAAATACATTTCATACAGATCAGGACCAGGTGCCTGAGGTTTTTCTGCCAGCCAGGGTGGAGCACCTCTGTCAGTGTGCCACTGAATGCAGCTTGGAAGGGTTTTTATATTTAAATGTTCTTTCCTCAGTGGTGTCATGAGTGTCTTTTATGATACCAGTACGTGATAAGGGAGTTTGGGCCAAAGTTATACCAACCCATTGCTCACCTGGCTGAATCCCTTCTCTTCTGAAATCTGGAGCACAAACCTCATTTTTGCAGGTTCATGGGAAAGCTCCAGTTACACCATAAAATGCATATGAATCCTTTCCTTCTTTCCTTCCCTTAGGAATCCATCTACATTTTCCATAAGGAGCCTTACCCCCTTATGGCAGATGTTCTGCCAGCTCTGTGATTGAATGTGCAAAGGTATTGCACTGGCAGCTGAGCGTTCTGTTAGAGACAGATTTCAAAGCCGTTGTTTATGTCCTGTCCATTCCCCTGTCCCCTTGGCAAATACAACAAGCAGTGAGGATGTCAAAGAGCAGCTGGCAGATGAGCCTGCAGAGAGATGAGGGTGGTGAGGAGGAGGAGGAAGACTTCAAGCTTTGTGATGGGAGTGACAATGAAGTGAAGATAGAAATTCTGGACTATGTGTGAACTTGGTGAGCATTCTGGCTGATGCTGGATGGAATCATCTTTAAGGATTGCTGTCATTTTCTGAGTCATTCGCATTTCCCAGTGTGTTCTGAGCATAAGGTTTCTCAAAGGTTGCTGATAATATATTTTATTGCACGGCTTAATATGATTTCAGCATCTTGTGCTTGGATGAGGCATCTTGTCAGTGTTTTTTATGTTTTCCAGAGTTTTCTTAGACTGAGTGATTTCCTTCAGTTTGGCCTCCAGCCCACAAGAGCAGCACCTGCAGGGCTCTCACACAGCAGTGCCAGTTCTACCTCAGCCATGGACTGGCCTCGGGCTACTGAAGGACAAGCGTGTGGAGGCTCCTCTGGTTCACCTCAGA
>NW_020928331.1:0-1207 GCF_003984885.1 Neopelma chrysocephalum | reverse complement strand
GGCTTTGGAAACGTGATGCTTTGAAATTAAAACTAACCACAGCTCTTCCTCTGTAACCCCTGTCCTTGGGAGGTGATGCTAGGAGGTTTCTCTCTCTCTGCTCCCACAGCTCGGAGAAAAGCTGGGCTGCTCCACAGACAACACCACCATCTTGGCCAGCTGCCTGCGTGACGCTGATCCCAAAGAACTGACTCTGGCCTACCACCTGCAGCTGACCAACCTGCCCAGTAAGTCCCCCAGCCTGCACTGTGATCCACCACTCACTCAGGGCTCCCCAGACCTCTGGCAGGACGCTGGGGTGATTGCCAGGAGTTTTGAAGCAGTGCTTGTGTCCTTCAAAACAGGGACAATAATGCCAGATCTTGCAGTCACCCTTCCGTAGGCAGGTGCACATTGTGCTGGCTGAGCACAGCCCATCAGGCAGCAGGGATTATCCAAGAGTCATGCCTTGACTCCAGAGAAGCTGTTTGGGCTTCCTGGTCTGTGGAAGTAGCAAGAGCAACTCCAGCATGCAGCTTACAAACAAAACACAATTGACCACATCCCTGCTATTTCCATGTGAGTCGCTGGGTGGAGTGTGGGACTCACACCAGGAAGGGAAGGCTGCTGCTTTTGCTGCCTGTGAGGATTCCTTTCCCAAGAAGACTCTTCTTGCTCTCCTCATGCTCCTGGTCACTACGAGCCTTTAGCACTGCTCAGGACAGAGATTTGGCCAAGCCACCGCTATGCAGATCCACTGGCTGGAGCTGGCAGTCCTGGCAATCAGAGAGCATGGCCAGACGGGATAAGGAGAAGTTCAGCTCTTCCCTACATTGGCCGGGCTTTTTGGGAAGGGACTTGGTGGAGGAGAGGAATTTTGGATGTTACCATCTGGCTGCCAGATCTCTTGCTCTTCTCTTTCACCCACAGGCACGAGGTTTACCCTCCTTCTGGGTGACATCCTGCCCGTGCTGAAGTCACTCCTCAAGCTGTCATTCACCTCAGCCTGTTCTTTCCACAGCTCTTTGACTCTTGGGATATGCCAGACCACACACCTGTCTGTTCTCACCTCCTAACGGAGTCTGGGTTTGTCTCCCACTGCAGCTGCCCTGGTGCACACCCTGGCCATCACTCCTGTGGTTGATGGAGATTTCCTCCCAGACATGCCAGAAAATCTCTTTGCCAACGCTGCTGACATCGACTACCTGGTTGGGGTCAATGACATGGA
>NW_020928330.1:0-526 GCF_003984885.1 Neopelma chrysocephalum | reverse complement strand
TGGGCCCTGAATCTGCACGTGCAGAACGCCGGGTGAGCAGCTCAGCCCTGGAGACACACTGCAGGTGGAGGGTATGAGGGTGAGGGTGAGAGTCTGAAATGACCCCAGGATGTTTTCTCCTGAGATCACCTCATGCAAGGTGGTGCACATGAGCATCTCCCAAAGCTGAATCTCTGGTCCTGATGGTATTTGGAGCGTGGTTATGAATCTGCAGCCCTTCCTCTGCTCTCCCCTTGCTTAGCCAGTCTCTTTTGTTTCCCCAGGAGTGGCAAGACATACAGCTACTTGTTCTCCCAGCCGTCCCGCATGCCCGTCTACCCCAGCTGGGTTGGGGCAGACCACGCTGATGACCTGCAGTACGTCTTTGGGAAGCCCTTTTCCACCCCCCTGGGCTACCTGCCCAAGCACAGGACTGTCTCCAAGGCCATGATCGCTTACTGGACCAACTTTGCCAGCACTGGGTGAGTGATTCCTGTTCCACATTTGTGCTTTGCTGCAGCCCTTCAGCCTGCTGCCTTTGCCCAGT
>NW_020928329.1:0-360 GCF_003984885.1 Neopelma chrysocephalum | reverse complement strand
AAAACAGGGTGTCACTCCAAGCCTGCATGCCCAGGACTTGTGTTGCTGAGTCCAGAGCCTTCAAAAAAAAGAGCCAGGCAATACACCTGCCCCACTGGAAGCTGCTGGTCAGTAACTAGTTGATATGGCTTGTCTTTTCAGGGACCAGATCTACAATTTGATCAAAGGACTGACCAGGGACAGGGGCGAGGAGGGAGCCAAGGCCACATACAGTATCTACACCCAGAGCTGGGACGAGAAGCCGACGCAGGAGGTCATGAAGAAGACAGTGGTGGAGCTGATGACTGACTACATCTTCCTGGTTCCCACACAGTGGGCCCTGAATCTGCACGTGCAGAACGCCGGGTGAGCAGCTCAGCC
>NW_020928328.1:0-2099 GCF_003984885.1 Neopelma chrysocephalum | reverse complement strand
CCCCCCTCACTCTATATATACCAGCTTTCCAGCTGGGCACTGTCTCCTCAGGTGTGCCCTCACCATGGCTTGCTGGGGGATCCTGTGCTTGGCCTTGTGCTCCTACCTCGGGGTGGCCTGGGCTGCGACCGTAAGTACAAAGGCACTTCTCAGGGCTTGGCAAGATATTTCACCTGTCCCTGCCTGAGTGAGCAAACCCCTGTTACACCAATCTGGATCTCTGACAGAGGGTTTGCAGGCCTGGCAGCTGGGGCACGGTGTTTTCCTGCCCTCAACATGGCAGAGGCTCTCAGGGACATTTTCCTAAGAGTTCCTGCTCAGTTTTGTGTCAGGTCTGGCCAGGTTTACACCCTAAGGGTCACCCCAGGAGGCCGAAGGGCCTCTCCTTCTACCATTTATCTTTGGGAGTGTGTAGGAATTGCTGCTGCCTGTCTGCTCCAAAGGGCACCTGCAGGACACCTGCACGGGCACAGCTCCAGTGGCACCTCCCTGTGGGCTTCCCACAGGGGTCCAAGGGCACGGATGGGGAGGGTGGGCTGGGAGTGGGTCTGTGTGGGGGACTGGCCAGGGCAAGGTGTAGGTGCTGGTGGCATGGGAAGCCAGAGGCATGAGGAACTGAGCAACAGATTGTCTCTCCTCCATGGTACCCCTGTAGCTGGGTGTGGTGCACACCGAGGGCGGTTTTGTGGAAGGCGAGAGTAAGAAACTGGGACTCTTTGGGAGCTACGTTGACATCTTCAGAGGGATTCCCTTTGCTGCCCCTCCAAATAGGCTGGAAGATCCCCAACCTCATCCTGGCTGGGATGGTAAGATCCAAGCTTTGAATGCCTTTGGTTTGGGATTTTATTTTTCCTTCTCTCTCTTTTAGTCTGTTTTTGGCAAGCCAAAGATGTTGTTGCCTGCTTTTATCGACTAAGCAGAGCCAAGAAAAAGCTCTTTGTCTCCTGGGGGGTCTGAGAGTCTGTGTCTAGGTGTTCCCAAGCAACTCGAGTAACCCCAGAAAGTAACAAAACCAAAGCATGGCACCTGCACCTGCCCTCCCCAGGCCATGGCTGTCCAGAGCTAGTTCACAGGGGCAAGGCTTCCACTTTGTCACTCCCTCAGACCGGTCACAGTGGCTGGGGAGGCTTTTCTGCCTCTGCACTGGACTCAGAGAGCAAAGGATGGGTGGATTGCAACCAGTGGATGGAGTTGATGCCCTTAATTAGGACATGCTGTCTTCCCTCTCTCCTCTCAGGAACACTGAATGCAAAATCATTCAAGAATCGCTGCATGCAGATGACGCTCACCCAGACTGATGTCCGTGGGAAAGAGGACTGTCTCTACCTGAACATGTGGATCCCTCAAGGCAGGAGACAGGGTATGTGCTTGGCAGGGACCTGGGCAGGAGATTCCCAGCTGCCTTTTGTGCACAGATTATTCTGAAGCATCTCTCAGCAGTTACATTCCCATAGTGGGCAAGTGCTGAGCAGTGATTTTGGGGGGAAAGGTGGGAACTGAGTCAGGCAACGACCCCCAGCTGCAGCCTCTTGGGAGGTTCAGCCTCTTGTGCAGAACAAGGACTTCCTTGGCCAGAGGTGATGGCAGAGCCTTGTCTGTTCCTGCCCAGGTGCAGTGATGCTCAGGGAGTGGGTGAGGGGATGGATGAGCTGCACCTCCTGGCTCTGTTGTGGCTCAGTCTGCTCCTCTTGCTCACCTGGCAGTCTCTACCAACCTGCCTGTGATGATCTTCATCTATGGTGGTGCCTTCCTGGTGGGAGGGAGCCAGGGAGCCAATTTCCTGGATAACTACCTGTACGATGGCGAGGAGATCGCCGTGCGGGGCAACGTCATCGTGGTCACCATCAACTATCGCCTGGGGCCCCTGGGCTTCCTGAGCACGGGAGACGAAAACATGCCAGGTACCACTGCTGCTGCCTCTGTGTCTGGGGGGGACCCTGTGATGGGTCAGCTTTGCTGTGCCCTTGCTCAGTGGTGGGTGCTCTGTGCCGCTCAGGGAACTACGGGCTGAAGGACCAGCACATGGCTATTGCCTGGGTGAAGAGGAACATCAAGGCCTTTGGGGGTGACCCAGAAAACATCACCATCTTTGGGGAATC
>NW_020928327.1:0-409 GCF_003984885.1 Neopelma chrysocephalum | reverse complement strand
TATGGCAATTTACACTGGTAGCATAGTCCACAGCTTCACTTCTCCTATAAACCAACCAAGGGCATGATCCTGCCCTTAGATCAACAGCTCAGGAGCAACACCTGGGTTTAGGCTGGTTCTAGGAGAAGTGAAGCTGTGGACTATGCTACCAGTGTAAATTGCCATAGTTGGAATTGGTGAGAAATTAAAGTCACATCTGGCCATGCAGGGAACAATCATTAATAGCCATTTCAGTCATCATCTCCATTGCTCAGTGCATGCAAGAACCTCATTCTTTATCTTTCCCCTCTCACGAAACAGTGCTTACAAACCAAACAAAACAACACAATACAAACAAAACAAGTGCTTACAAACATCAGCAAGTGAGAGGGGAAAGATAAAGAATGAGGTTCTTGCATGCACTGAGCAA
>NW_020928326.1:0-751 GCF_003984885.1 Neopelma chrysocephalum | reverse complement strand
ACCAGGAAAATCTACTTTTAAAATCTGTACACAATATCTATATTGGCATACATTATTATTATTATAACAAAGGATATATAACTTTTATGAACTGCATTAACTTGGACTGGACCTATATTTTCATTTATTTTTGTTGCACTGGGTCAAGAGTCTCCGTACCAATAATGTCTTATTTTGTCTATTCACTTTCCTTTGACCTTCTGAATGCTTTCTTTATTATGTTTGCTGTTTCTTTTCTTCCTTCTACCTTCTGGGAGTTCTCCAGGTTATCTCTATTTGAACAGCACATTTCTTCTCCACTTATTCTCTAACTCCTTCCTTCCTTCCCTTTCCTTGTTACAGATTCTCTCCCTTTTATTCCAATCCACAACTCGATATTTGTTACTTTTAGAAGCGAATGTCACAGAATCTGTAACAAGGAAAGGGAAGGAAGGAAGGAGTTAGAGAATAAGTGGAGAAGAAATGTGCTGTTCAAATAGAGATAACCTGGAGAACTCCCAGAAGGTAGAAGGAAGAAAAGAAACAGCAAACATAATAAAGAAAGCATTCAGAAGGTCAAAGGAAAGTGAATAGACAAAATAAGACATTATTGGTACGGAGACTCTTGACCCAGTGCAACAAAAATAAATGAAAATATAGGTCCAGTCCAAGTTAATGCAGTTCATAAAAGTTATATATCCTTTGTTATAATAATAATAATGTATGCCAATATAGATATTGTGTACAGATTTTAAAAGTAGATTTTCCTGGT
>NW_020928325.1:0-313 GCF_003984885.1 Neopelma chrysocephalum | reverse complement strand
GGGGGGGCTGCTGCCTGAGTGGCTCCTGCAGGAACGTGAGCAAATGGGAGAGGTGGCAGCCAGCTGGGATGAGACCCAACCTGGTGGCTCTGCATCACTGTGTGGCTGCACCTCTCCCATTTGCTCACGTTCCTGCAGGAGCCACTCAGGCAGCAGCCCCCCCTCCACTCCGCTCCCTGGAGCAGTTCCACACACGGTGCCACAACTCCAGCCTCCACCAAGTCACATGGAAAGCAAACACCAGTGTGTGTTAGAGCAGTGGTGGGGGCTGGAGTTGTGGCACCATGTGTGGAACTGCTCCAGGGAGCGGAGT
>NW_020928324.1:0-11939 GCF_003984885.1 Neopelma chrysocephalum | reverse complement strand
ACAATTTCATTTTAAGCATCTGTGTATTTGGATACAGAAACTCCCCGATCAACATGTTGTTTGGTGCATTCACGTGGGTGTTTTATCTGAGCATGTTCATATTTCCACAAATGGGGTACTATTTGCCGTTTTTAATGCTCTCTTTAAGACCAGGGAGAGGGATCCAAATTGCTTTACTAGTATACTATGTTTATGTCATCATAACCTCAGAAGCAATGAGTTTCATTGTAAATGTGTATTCAGTCCTGTTTACCTGTCCTGGTTTAGGTTGCTACCTCTGGGGCCTCATTAAAAATTGCACCCAGCCCTTTGGGGGAACAGTGGGGAATGGTGGTTTCCAGCCTTTCACCTCCTTCTTTCCCTTCAGACCTGGTACAACAGTTTTTGAAAATATTGATTTTCCTTTTGATGCTAAGGACGGCATAATGTTATTGTTAGTGTTGCTCTGTCTGCTGCTCTGTCTGCTCTGTACTGTTTACACCATGCTTAGGGTCAGAACAGGGCCTTCTAGGGAGGCTGTTTGGACGCCTGTCCTGGGAATGGATAACGCTGAGTGGCACGGGAAGTGGGAGGACATCGGCCAGTATTTGGAGAAGTTTTCTCCTCCCATGATCTGGAAATTCACCCCTGAACAACTGCAGGATCCTGTCAGCATGATAAAACTGGTAAAGGAAAAATGCTCTGGCAGCTCCAGAGATGGTCAGCTCACAGCAACCTGCTGGGCCCTGGCCACTGCTTACCGGGCACTGCTTGACATGGTACAGCACTGCCAGGGGGAGGAGAGAAGGAGCAAATCAACTGGCACCACGTCCACACAAACTTCAGCTGAGTCGGAGGGAGTAAGAAATAAATCAACTGGCACCATGCCCACACAAACCATCGAGGAGCCAGAAGGACAACAGAAACCAATAGCAGTCGCCCCTGTCCAGAAAAGGAAATCGAAGACCAAATCAGTTCGCATAGCAAATGATGACGAAGAGGCAGGACCTTCACATCCACCGGAGGAGACAGAGCCAGAAATAATCACTCGGTCCCTATCCCTGGGTGAGCTACGTGAGCTTCGGAGAGAGTTCACACGACAGGCGAACGAGTCCATCCTGACCTGGCTGCTCCGAATCTGGGATGCCGCCGCTAACGACACAATTCTAGATGGAAGTGAAGCAAGGCAACTGGGATCCCTGTCTCGAGATGTCGTCATTGATCAGGGGATTGGAAGAAGGCAGGAAACTCTCAGCCTCTGGCGGCGACTGTTGTCCAGTGTAAGGGAGAGATACCTTTGCAAGGAGGACCTCCACGTACAGCAAGGACAGTGGAACACGATGGAACAAGGTATCCGGTGCTTGAGAGAATTGGCTGTACTGGAGATAATCTTTTCAGAGGACGAAAGATTTCCTAAAAGTCCAGATGGTGTACAGTGCACATCCCAGATGTGGTTGAAGTTTGCACGACTCGGGCCAGAAATGTATTCCCGCTACCTAGCAACGCTGCAATGGAGGGAGGGAGAGGACAAGGTTGGTGCATTGGTCAGCAAACTCAGGATTTATGAAGACACTGTCACCGCCCCATTACGAGCCCACGTCTCATCGGTGGAAACCAAACTGGCTGAACATGTCCGAAGCCTGGAAGAGAAGATTGAAGAAGGACACCAGAGGCTAAGAGAAGAAATTAAGGAAGGGATCTTCCATACCTCGCCAGGACAAACAAGGGTCTCTGCTATCAGGAGCCAGCGTCCCCCAGCTAAGGAGAGAGGGTACACTCCACGTGGCAATCTATGGTTTTACCTCCAAGAGCACGGAGAAGATATGAGGAAGTGGGATGGGAAACCCACCTCTTCCTTAGCAGCCCGGGTACGTGAATTGAAAAGAGGGACAAGTACCACAAGGAACTCTTTGAGGATGAATGCTGCTCCAGTCTCTCGTAGGCAAGACTCCAGACAGCCCAGGAATGATGATATGTCTGATCCTCTTGAAGGGACCTCCAGGTCATACTTACAAGAAGACCGCAACGAGTACCATGACCAGGACTAGGGGTGCCCTGCCTCTAGCCAGGTAGAGGAGAGGGACAATCGAGTCTATTGGACAGTGTGGATTCGGTGGCCTGGCACATCAGAGCCACAAAGATATAAGGCTTTAGTTGACACCGGCGCACAATGTACTTTGATGCCATCAAGATACATAGGGGCAGAATCCATCTCTATTTTTGGGGTGACAGGGGGATCCCAACAGCTGACTGTACTGGAAGCTGAAGTGAGCCTGACTGGGAAGGAATGGCACAGACACCCCATCGTGACTGGTCCAGAGGCCCCGTGTATCCTTGGCATAGATTACCTGAGGAGTGGGTATTTCAAAGACCCAAAAGGACTTCGTTGGGCGTTTGGCATAGCTACTGTGGAGGCAGAGGAAATTAGACAGTTGAACACCTTGCCTGGCCTCTCAGAGGACCCCTCTGCTGTGGGACTGCTGAAGGTTGAAGAACAATTGGTACCGATAGCCACAGCAACAGTGCACCGTCGGCAATACCGCACCGACCGAGACTCTGTGACTCCCATACATAAGATGATCCGTGAACTGGAGACCCAGGGGGTGGTCAGCAAGACTCGCTCACCCTTTAATAGCCCTATATGGCCAGTGCGTAAGTCCAGCGGAGAGTGGAGGCTGACGGTGGATTACCGTGGACTCAATGAAGTCACACCACCCCTGAGTGCTGCTGTGCCGGACATGCTGGAGCTCCAGTACGAGCTGGAGTCCAAGGCAGCCCAGTGGTATGCCACCATTGACATTGCCAACGCCTTCTTCTCCATTCCTTTGGCAGCGGAGTGCAGGCCACAATTTGCTTTCACTTGGAGAGGTGTGCAGTACACCTGGAATCGACTGCCTCAGGGGTGGAAACACAGTCCCAGCATTTGCCATGGACTGATCCAGACTGCACTGGAAAAAGGCGAGGCTCCAGAACATCTACAGTACATTGATGACATCATTGTATGGGGGAACACAGCGGGGGAAGTCTTCGAGAAAGGAGAGAAGATAATCCAGATCCTCCTAAGAGCTGGTTTTGCCATTAAACGAAGTAAGGTCAAGGGACCTGCTCAGGAAATTCAGTTCTTAGGAGTGAAGTGGCAAGATGGACGTCGCCTAATTCCAACGGAGGTAATTAACAAAATAGCAGCCATGTCCCCACCAACCAGCAAGAAGGAAACACAGGCTTTCCTAGGCGCTGTGGGCTTTTGGAGGATGCATATCCCCGAGTACAGTCAAATTGTAAGCCCTCTCTACCTTGTGACACGGAAGAAAAATGATTTCCAGTGGGGCCCTGAACAACAACAGGCCTTTGAACAAATCAAACAGGAGATTGCCCATGCGGTAGCCCTTGGGCCAGTAAGGACAGGACAGGACGTGAAGAACGTGCTCTACACTGCAGCCGGGAAGAATGGCCCTTCTTGGAGCCTCTGGCAGAAAGTGCCTGGGGAAACCCGAGGACGACCGCTGGGATTCTGGAGTCGGGGATACAAAGGATCTGAAGCCAGCTATACACCAACTGAGAAAGAGATCCTGGCTGCTTATGAAGGACTTCGAGCTGCCTCAGAAGTGATCGGCACCGAAGCGCAGCTCCTCCTGGCACCCCGACTACCAGTGCTGGGCTGGATGTTCAAGGGGAGAGTTCCTGCTACACATCACGCCACCGATGCCACATGGAGTAAGTGGATCGCTCTGATCACACAACGAACCCGGATAGGGAATCCTAATCGCCCTGGGATTCTGGAAATTATCACCAATTGGCCCGAAGGTGAGAGTTTCGGACTATCCTCTGAAGAAGAAGAGGAGCAGGTGACACGGGCTGAGGAGGCCCCACCATATGACAAGCTACCAGCAGATGAAAGACGATATGCGCTCTTCATGGATGGCTCCTGCCGCATTGTAGGGACAAACCGAAAATGGAAGGCAGCCGTGTGGAGTCCCACACGGCGAGTTGCAGAAGCAACCGAAGGACAAGGTGGGTCAAGTCAGTTCGCAGAGCTTAAAGCCGTTCAATTGGCTTTGGATATAGCTGAACGAGAGAAGTGGCCAAGACTCTATATCTACACTGACTCATGGATGGTGGCCAATGCTCTGTGGGGATGGCTAGAGCGATGGAGAAAGGCCAACTGGCAGCGCCAAGGGAAACCCATCTGGGCGGCGGAGATGTGGCAGGACATCGCTGGCCGGGTAGAGAAGCTGAGTGTGAAGGTCGGTCACGTAGACGCTCACGTACGCAAGAAACGGGCTAATGAGGAGCATCGCAACAACGAGCAGGCGGACCGAGCTGCCAGGATTAAAGTCTCTCAGGTGGATCTGGATTGGCAACATAAAGGAGAATTATTTCTGGCTCGATGGGCCCATGACGCCTCCGGTCACCAGGGGAGAGATGCAACATACAGATGGGCTCAGGACCGAGGGGTGGACTTAACCAAGGACATTGTCTCACAGGTCATCCATGACTGTGAGACATGTGCTGCCATCAAGCAGGCCAAGCGGGTGAAGCCTCTATGGTATGGTGGACGGTGGTCAAAGTACAGGTATGGGGAAGCCTGGCAAGTTGACTACATCACGCTCCCCAAAACCCGCCAGGGCAAGCGCTACGTACTGACCATGGTAGAAGGAAGTACTGGATGGCTGGAGACATACCCCGTACCTCATGCCACTGCCCGGAATACCATCCTGGGCCTTGAAAAACAAGTCCTGTGGAGACACGGCACCCCGGAGAGAATTGAGTCTGATAATGGGACCCATTTCAAGAATGGCATCGTAGACACCTGGGCCAGAGAGCACGGCATTGAGTGGGTGTATCATATCCCCTACCATGCACCAGCTGCTGGAAAAGTTGAACGGTGCAACGGACTGCTGAAAACCACCCTGAAGGCACTGTGTGGGGAGACTCTCAAACACTGGGAGCTGCATTTAGCAAAGGCCACCTGGCTGGTCAACACGCGAGGCTCCATTAATCGAGCTGGCCCTGCCCAATCAGAACCTTTGCATACTGTAGATGGAGATAAAGTCCCCGTGGTGCATATGAGAGGTATGTTAGGGAAGACTGTTTGGATTAGTCCCACCTCAAGCAAAGGCAAACCCATCCGAGGGATTGTTTTTGCTCAAGGACCTGGTTTCACCTGGTGGGTAATGCAAAAAATGGGGAGACACGTTGTGTACCACAAGGGGACCTAATTTTGAGTGAGAATGGTCCGTAATGTTTCATTGTACATATGTGTATATAGTTTTAAAGAGACATAGTTTTTAAGGGGGTTAATTTGGGCATGACATGGATGGCATAGAATAAGGGGTGGATAATGTCCTGGTTAGAACGGCTGGGACCAATTCATCCCTGGATGGGTGTAACCCAAAACTGTGTATTCTATAGCCTCCATGCCATTTCCCAAAAACTGCTGTCAGTAGAGGCCTGCAAGGTGGGAAGATGTTCCTGTATCCTTTTATGGAATTCCCTGCTCTGATATCCTTATATGGAATTCCCCGCTCTGATAAGAGGGACTGAGCATCCACATGCCCTTTTATGGAATTCCCTACTCTGAGGGAGGGACTGAGCACTCCTGCCTGAACTGGAGAGTATATAACTGGGAGTTTCAGAGCCTTGGGGCTCTCTCTCGTGGGACCCAGAGGAAGACAGCAGACCACCGCTGCTCCCAACCAGGCTGAGACCACCACCCTCGACTGGACTGCAATCACCACTTCTGACCAGACTGCAGCAGCTCTCCCACCAGCAGGTTTATTCCCTCTCCCTTTGCTTTGGACTCGGGGGGTGGGCCAAGGTACACCACTTTTGTTCATACCCCAGGGTGCTGGGTTTGTACATTTGGGTTTTGTGGATTAAAACCAATTGTCTGTCTGTATAATTGTACTTATTGCATTATTTTAATAAATTGTGATTCTGACTTCTCTCTCTCTGCCCCACGTTGGGCGCCAAAAATGTGCTGGTTTAAAAGTTAACCAGCAAGGCAAAATGAACTCAATTCAAAAGAGAGATTTATAAGTCAGAATAACAATTTCATTTTAAGCATCTGTGTATTTGGATACAGAAACTCCCCGATCAACATGTTGTTTGGTGCATTCACGTGGGTGTTTTATCTGAGCATGTTCATATTTCCACAAATGGGGTACTATTTGCCGTTTTTAATGCTCTCTTTAAGACCAGGGAGAGGGATCCAAATTGCTTTACTAGTATACTATGTTTATGTCATCATAACCTCAGAAGCAATGAGTTTCATTGTAAATGTGTATTCAGTCCTGTTTACCTGTCCTGGTTTAGGTTGCTACCTCTGGGGCCTCATTAAAAATTGCACCCAGCCCTTTGGGGGAACAGTGGGGAATGGTGGTTTCCAGCCTTTCACCTCCTTCTTTCCCTTCAGACCTGGTACAACAGTTTTTGAAAATATTGATTTTCCTTTTGATGCTAAGGACGGCATAATGTTATTGTTAGTGTTGCTCTGTCTGCTGCTCTGTCTGCTCTGTACTGTTTACACCATGCTTAGGGTCAGAACAGGGCCTTCTAGGGAGGCTGTTTGGACGCCTGTCCTGGGAATGGATAACGCTGAGTGGCACGGGAAGTGGGAGGACATCGGCCAGTATTTGGAGAAGTTTTCTCCTCCCATGATCTGGAAATTCACCCCTGAACAACTGCAGGATCCTGTCAGCATGATAAAACTGGTAAAGGAAAAATGCTCTGGCAGCTCCAGAGATGGTCAGCTCACAGCAACCTGCTGGGCCCTGGCCACTGCTTACCGGGCACTGCTTGACATGGTACAGCACTGCCAGGGGGAGGAGAGAAGGAGCAAATCAACTGGCACCACGTCCACACAAACTTCAGCTGAGTCGGAGGGAGTAAGAAATAAATCAACTGGCACCATGCCCACACAAACCATCGAGGAGCCAGAAGGACAACAGAAACCAATAGCAGTCGCCCCTGTCCAGAAAAGGAAATCGAAGACCAAATCAGTTCGCATAGCAAATGATGACGAAGAGGCAGGACCTTCACATCCACCGGAGGAGACAGAGCCAGAAATAATCACTCGGTCCCTATCCCTGGGTGAGCTACGTGAGCTTCGGAGAGAGTTCACACGACAGGCGAACGAGTCCATCCTGACCTGGCTGCTCCGAATCTGGGATGCCGCCGCTAACGACACAATTCTAGATGGAAGTGAAGCAAGGCAACTGGGATCCCTGTCTCGAGATGTCGTCATTGATCAGGGGATTGGAAGAAGGCAGGAAACTCTCAGCCTCTGGCGGCGACTGTTGTCCAGTGTAAGGGAGAGATACCTTTGCAAGGAGGACCTCCACGTACAGCAAGGACAGTGGAACACGATGGAACAAGGTATCCGGTGCTTGAGAGAATTGGCTGTACTGGAGATAATCTTTTCAGAGGACGAAAGATTTCCTAAAAGTCCAGATGGTGTACAGTGCACATCCCAGATGTGGTTGAAGTTTGCACGACTCGGGCCAGAAATGTATTCCCGCTACCTAGCAACGCTGCAATGGAGGGAGGGAGAGGACAAGGTTGGTGCATTGGTCAGCAAACTCAGGATTTATGAAGACACTGTCACCGCCCCATTACGAGCCCACGTCTCATCGGTGGAAACCAAACTGGCTGAACATGTCCGAAGCCTGGAAGAGAAGATTGAAGAAGGACACCAGAGGCTAAGAGAAGAAATTAAGGAAGGGATCTTCCATACCTCGCCAGGACAAACAAGGGTCTCTGCTATCAGGAGCCAGCGTCCCCCAGCTAAGGAGAGAGGGTACACTCCACGTGGCAATCTATGGTTTTACCTCCAAGAGCACGGAGAAGATATGAGGAAGTGGGATGGGAAACCCACCTCTTCCTTAGCAGCCCGGGTACGTGAATTGAAAAGAGGGACAAGTACCACAAGGAACTCTTTGAGGATGAATGCTGCTCCAGTCTCTCGTAGGCAAGACTCCAGACAGCCCAGGAATGATGATATGTCTGATCCTCTTGAAGGGACCTCCAGGTCATACTTACAAGAAGACCGCAACGAGTACCATGACCAGGACTAGGGGTGCCCTGCCTCTAGCCAGGTAGAGGAGAGGGACAATCGAGTCTATTGGACAGTGTGGATTCGGTGGCCTGGCACATCAGAGCCACAAAGATATAAGGCTTTAGTTGACACCGGCGCACAATGTACTTTGATGCCATCAAGATACATAGGGGCAGAATCCATCTCTATTTTTGGGGTGACAGGGGGATCCCAACAGCTGACTGTACTGGAAGCTGAAGTGAGCCTGACTGGGAAGGAATGGCACAGACACCCCATCGTGACTGGTCCAGAGGCCCCGTGTATCCTTGGCATAGATTACCTGAGGAGTGGGTATTTCAAAGACCCAAAAGGACTTCGTTGGGCGTTTGGCATAGCTACTGTGGAGGCAGAGGAAATTAGACAGTTGAACACCTTGCCTGGCCTCTCAGAGGACCCCTCTGCTGTGGGACTGCTGAAGGTTGAAGAACAATTGGTACCGATAGCCACAGCAACAGTGCACCGTCGGCAATACCGCACCGACCGAGACTCTGTGACTCCCATACATAAGATGATCCGTGAACTGGAGACCCAGGGGGTGGTCAGCAAGACTCGCTCACCCTTTAATAGCCCTATATGGCCAGTGCGTAAGTCCAGCGGAGAGTGGAGGCTGACGGTGGATTACCGTGGACTCAATGAAGTCACACCACCCCTGAGTGCTGCTGTGCCGGACATGCTGGAGCTCCAGTACGAGCTGGAGTCCAAGGCAGCCCAGTGGTATGCCACCATTGACATTGCCAACGCCTTCTTCTCCATTCCTTTGGCAGCGGAGTGCAGGCCACAATTTGCTTTCACTTGGAGAGGTGTGCAGTACACCTGGAATCGACTGCCTCAGGGGTGGAAACACAGTCCCAGCATTTGCCATGGACTGATCCAGACTGCACTGGAAAAAGGCGAGGCTCCAGAACATCTACAGTACATTGATGACATCATTGTATGGGGGAACACAGCGGGGGAAGTCTTCGAGAAAGGAGAGAAGATAATCCAGATCCTCCTAAGAGCTGGTTTTGCCATTAAACGAAGTAAGGTCAAGGGACCTGCTCAGGAAATTCAGTTCTTAGGAGTGAAGTGGCAAGATGGACGTCGCCTAATTCCAACGGAGGTAATTAACAAAATAGCAGCCATGTCCCCACCAACCAGCAAGAAGGAAACACAGGCTTTCCTAGGCGCTGTGGGCTTTTGGAGGATGCATATCCCCGAGTACAGTCAAATTGTAAGCCCTCTCTACCTTGTGACACGGAAGAAAAATGATTTCCAGTGGGGCCCTGAACAACAACAGGCCTTTGAACAAATCAAACAGGAGATTGCCCATGCGGTAGCCCTTGGGCCAGTAAGGACAGGACAGGACGTGAAGAACGTGCTCTACACTGCAGCCGGGAAGAATGGCCCTTCTTGGAGCCTCTGGCAGAAAGTGCCTGGGGAAACCCGAGGACGACCGCTGGGATTCTGGAGTCGGGGATACAAAGGATCTGAAGCCAGCTATACACCAACTGAGAAAGAGATCCTGGCTGCTTATGAAGGACTTCGAGCTGCCTCAGAAGTGATCGGCACCGAAGCGCAGCTCCTCCTGGCACCCCGACTACCAGTGCTGGGCTGGATGTTCAAGGGGAGAGTTCCTGCTACACATCACGCCACCGATGCCACATGGAGTAAGTGGATCGCTCTGATCACACAACGAACCCGGATAGGGAATCCTAATCGCCCTGGGATTCTGGAAATTATCACCAATTGGCCCGAAGGTGAGAGTTTCGGACTATCCTCTGAAGAAGAAGAGGAGCAGGTGACACGGGCTGAGGAGGCCCCACCATATGACAAGCTACCAGCAGATGAAAGACGATATGCGCTCTTCATGGATGGCTCCTGCCGCATTGTAGGGACAAACCGAAAATGGAAGGCAGCCGTGTGGAGTCCCACACGGCGAGTTGCAGAAGCAACCGAAGGACAAGGTGGGTCAAGTCAGTTCGCAGAGCTTAAAGCCGTTCAATTGGCTTTGGATATAGCTGAACGAGAGAAGTGGCCAAGACTCTATATCTACACTGACTCATGGATGGTGGCCAATGCTCTGTGGGGATGGCTAGAGCGATGGAGAAAGGCCAACTGGCAGCGCCAAGGGAAACCCATCTGGGCGGCGGAGATGTGGCAGGACATCGCTGGCCGGGTAGAGAAGCTGAGTGTGAAGGTCGGTCACGTAGACGCTCACGTACGCAAGAAACGGGCTAATGAGGAGCATCGCAACAACGAGCAGGCGGACCGAGCTGCCAGGATTAAAGTCTCTCAGGTGGATCTGGATTGGCAACATAAAGGAGAATTATTTCTGGCTCGATGGGCCCATGACGCCTCCGGTCACCAGGGGAGAGATGCAACATACAGATGGGCTCAGGACCGAGGGGTGGACTTAACCAAGGACATTGTCTCACAGGTCATCCATGACTGTGAGACATGTGCTGCCATCAAGCAGGCCAAGCGGGTGAAGCCTCTATGGTATGGTGGACGGTGGTCAAAGTACAGGTATGGGGAAGCCTGGCAAGTTGACTACATCACGCTCCCCAAAACCCGCCAGGGCAAGCGCTACGTACTGACCATGGTAGAAGGAAGTACTGGATGGCTGGAGACATACCCCGTACCTCATGCCACTGCCCGGAATACCATCCTGGGCCTTGAAAAACAAGTCCTGTGGAGACACGGCACCCCGGAGAGAATTGAGTCTGATAATGGGACCCATTTCAAGAATGGCATCGTAGACACCTGGGCCAGAGAGCACGGCATTGAGTGGGTGTATCATATCCCCTACCATGCACCAGCTGCTGGAAAAGTTGAACGGTGCAACGGACTGCTGAAAACCACCCTGAAGGCACTGTGTGGGGAGACTCTCAAACACTGGGAGCTGCATTTAGCAAAGGCCACCTGGCTGGTCAACACGCGAGGCTCCATTAATCGAGCTGGCCCTGCCCAATCAGAACCTTTGCATACTGTAGATGGAGATAAAGTCCCCGTGGTGCATATGAGAGGTATGTTAGGGAAGACTGTTTGGATTAGTCCCACCTCAAGCAAAGGCAAACCCATCCGAGGGATTGTTTTTGCTCAAGGACCTGGTTTCACCTGGTGGGTAATGCAAAAAATGGGGAGACACGTTGTGTACCACAAGGGGACCTAATTTTGAGTGAGAATGGTCCGTAATGTTTCATTGTACATATGTGTATATAGTTTTAAAGAGACATAGTTTTTAAGGGGGTTAATTTGGGCATGACATGGATGGCATAGAATAAGGGGTGGATAATGTCCTGGTTAGAACGGCTGGGACCAATTCATCCCTGGATGGGTGTAACCCAAAACTGTGTATTCTATAGCCTCCATGCCATTTCCCAAAAACTGCTGTCAGTAGAGGCCTGCAAGGTGGGAAGATGTTCCTGTATCCTTTTATGGAATTCCCTGCTCTGATATCCTTATATGGAATTCCCCGCTCTGATAAGAGGGACTGAGCATCCACATGCCCTTTTATGGAATTCCCTACTCTGAGGGAGGGACTGAGCACTCCTGCCTGAACTGGAGAGTATATAACTGGGAGTTTCAGAGCCTTGGGGCTCTCTCTCGTGGGACCCAGAGGAAGACAGCAGACCACCGCTGCTCCCAACCAGGCTGAGACCACCACCCTCGACTGGACTGCAATCACCACTTCTGACCAGACTGCAGCAGCTCTCCCACCAGCAGGTTTATTCCCTCTCCCTTTGCTTTGGACTCGGGGGGTGGGCCAAGGTACACCACTTTTGTTCATACCCCAGGGTGCTGGGTTTGTACATTTGGGTTTTGTGGATTAAAACCAATTGTCTGTCTGTATAATTGTACTTATTGCATTATTTTAATAAATTGT
>NW_020928323.1:0-335 GCF_003984885.1 Neopelma chrysocephalum | reverse complement strand
TCAGGATGGGAACAGTTCCCAGGCATGGAGAAAAGCATACAGCAATTGGCAGGACTTTATTATATGGACCTTACCGTTATCATATGGACTTTACTGTTATTATGTGGTTTCATTGTATTCACACTACACAGTGCACAACCTGGTCGTGCCCAGGCTTGCCATGAGTTTGCCTGCTCCCTGCTTCCTCCACTCCTCCCCCTTTTGTCCATGTCCCGATCCTGGTTTGTTCCCCTGCTTGTCTGCCTCATGCTCCGCCCTATGTTCTGGCCCTTTCCCCGCCCGAGCTGACAAAAAGACAGTGTGCACGCGTGAATAGGGCATTCTACTTGCACTCT
>NW_020928322.1:1857-2831 GCF_003984885.1 Neopelma chrysocephalum | reverse complement strand
CAAAAAGACAGTGTGCACGCGTGAATAGGGCATTCTACTTGCACTCTTCCTCGTGTCCCATCCCCTCTTCGGACCGCGGCAAATGGCGCAAAACGTGGGGCAAAGGTACAGGTTTTTACCTTAAGAAAATCTCCCACACGCCACAAGGGCTCAGACGACGCGGAGAGAAGCGTTTTCGTCCCGCTGGTCCTTCCCGGCTGAACCCCAGATCACGGCAAGACAGCCACCGCACCGAGAAAGGTGAGCACCGGGAAAACCTCTAATCCCATCTCCCACCCTCACAAAAACAACTTTAAAACCAACTACAGACTAACAGAAGCCTAAGTAATTTCGCAATGGGCCTCTGGCTATCAACCCCTCAAAAATTTGTATACAGCAAGCTAAAAGACTTTATTATTGAACATGGACACCCCTTAGATAAAAAGTCGGCAAAATCGCTTGCAAAATGGCTAGAAAACCGCGGCGAAGTGGTCTCGGACGATTTAAAAATACAAGACTGGGAAAAAATTGGACACCATATATGGAAACAAAAGGAGAGAGGAGAAAAAAACGCAGCCGAAGCACTAATTGCCTGGAGACTGATTTTGATGGTGCTGCAACACCAAATAACCAGTTTGGATGAAACTCCCCAAGAATCTAAGCAAGAATCCAAAACGTCCAGGTCCAGTTCCCCTGGGGGCGACAAGCACCGGGAGTCCCGGAGTGGCTTAGGCGGGCGGGGGAGCGCGGACGGCGGGAGGGAGGAACGGGGCACGGAATGCCAGCGGCTTTTGCATCATGGCGTCGGCGGGCTGGGCGGTGGTGTGCGCGCGCTCGGGGCCGAGGGGCGCGGGGAGCGAGCGCGGCACCAGGCGCCGCGTGCAGAAACGGCGGGCGAAGATTTCGCGCGCGTCCCGCCGGCCCCGCCCCCCAGCCCGCCCGTGCGAGCCCGGCCGGCACCGCGCCCCCACCGTCCCCCTCCTCCGCCTCCCCCC
>NW_020928322.1:0-1757 GCF_003984885.1 Neopelma chrysocephalum | reverse complement strand
ACCAAAAAAACCGTCTCGGCCCCCCTCCCCTCCAACCCCCCCCATCCCCAACGCATCCATGTACTCCTTTCCAATGCCCCGCTCCCCACGGCAGCACCGCGCCAGGAGCTGGCGCTTTAACCCCTTCAGTACCACCACCCTGTGGATGTACTTGTTCCTCCACACCGGTAGATTGCGCTTGTCCCCCACAAGGCCCACCACTCCCCCATAGCCCACCTATTTCCACCTCCCTGTCTCCACATACATGCCAACATGTTTGTAATCATGGTCCTGGCTTCTCCGGTGCCAGTGCCCAGAGGAGCAGATGGTCTTACATAAAGGAACAAGCGTCAACAGCTGATGATTTGAATTTGGTTAAAGCATTTCCTGTATTTTATCATCCCAACAATCACCCTGTCTGGGAACCCATCCCCCTCCCAGTTCTGAAGGATACAAAACAAGCTATTACTGACTACGGGTTAAACTCACCTTATGTAATAAGAGTACTGAGTTCACTCTTTGCTGCATACACATTCACTCCAAATGACATAAAGGAATTAGTGAGCGCTTTCTTCACTAATATGCAAACAACACTTTTCCTGGAGGAATGGCAAACTCGCATTCGCCAGCATGCCCAGCGAGCCTCAATAACCACAGGGACCCCAGTTCTGGAGTCCTTTAATAGGCTCTATGGAGTGGGACCTTATATTTCCAATGAGGCCCAAACCAAGATTCCTATGGATGAATTGGACATTTCAAAAAATCTAGCTTTCCAAGCTATTCAAACCATTGCTGAGGCGGATGAACCTACACCTTCATACACACAAGTACAACAAAAACCAACAGAACCATTCATAGACTTTGCAGAAAGGCTAAAGAAAGCCATTGCAAAACAAGTCAAACACCCGGAAGCTCAAGATGCACTATTTTTAAGGTTGGCTATAGAACAATCTAATGACGATTGCCAACAAATACTAAGAACTCTTAAAGATCCCACTCCTATGGTCATGATTAAGGCATGTCGGAATGTGGGGTCTAATTCTCATAAAGCAAGACTAATAGCTGAAGCTTTAGCTGGACCACAAACCTGTTTTCACTGTGGTGAGACAGGACATATAAAAAAGAACTGCCCACTATTAACCACAAAATTTCAGCTTCCAAAGACACCATGCAAGCAATGTGGCAAAGGCAGACACTGGACTAAGGACTGCCGCTCCCGCACTAACATCTACGGAGAACTGCTGCCCCCGAAAAAATCACCCGACTTAAGGAGAAAAGTGACTTTTAATTCAATGCCAGATCTCAAACAGTGCACCTGTGAACTGTCAGGAAACAAGGCAGCAAGCTCCAGGGGTGCTGTGTTAACACAAACACCCCCTCAACTGCGTTCCATCCTGCATAACCCATCCCTTCCGCAGGATCTCGTAGTCCACAGAAGACCACTATCACCAAGCTTTTAGACACCATGGAGCAGTGGCATCTCGGGCTGGAAACAATTTTTTAAGGGGGGAGTCACTCAGCAGATGCAGCCGTCTAAACTGATTTGGAAGATGCAGATCTGTCCTCCTCCAAGTCCATTTAAACAAACCCTTTTTAACTTGCTTTGAAATTTTGCTTTTTCTGTTTGTATTGTTATTAACTATTTCTTGTATCACAGCATGCTGCAAGAAGGACTATCACAGCAGACATTTTCAATCAAGTAAGAAAGGGTGAGATGTGAAGGAGCAAGATTCAGGATGGGAACAGTTCCCAGGCATGGAGAAAAGCATACAGCAATT
>NW_020928321.1:0-303 GCF_003984885.1 Neopelma chrysocephalum | reverse complement strand
GTCAGCACCTTTATTGGAACCACAGCCACAACAGCAAAAAGACCTCCTGTAACTCGTGTTTTCCTGTAGTGGTAGCGGTCAGGCTTAGCTGGTGAGATGTGTTAGGATTTGTGAGCTTCTGGAGGTCTTTTTGCTGTTGTGGCTGTGGTTCCAATAAAGGTGCTGACCTTGGGATAGATTTACTTTCCACAGGGAAGGACAACATCTGGTGATAAAGTTAAAATTGGTGGTGTGAAATGGGCAGGTAACACTGACCTATCAAAAGGGTACCTGGATGGTGATATAGCTCATTCTTTATATGGA
>NW_020928320.1:0-7207 GCF_003984885.1 Neopelma chrysocephalum | reverse complement strand
TATCAAAAGGGTACCTGGATGGTGATATAGCTCATTCTTTATATGGAGGGGCTGGGTGGGCACATCTGGTGAACTGGTAGCTTTACTAGTCTGGAAATAATATCTAGAGCCTACACCCAGCCCTTTGCCAATGTGGTAAGTCTGTTCAAATTAAGCTAATTAACTCAAATGATAAAATCTGAGGTAGATGCACTCAGATATATTCCTGACTGTTTGTGAAAATGGAATGAAATAAAAAGCTTAATTACTTTAGCTCCTAGAGATTAAGTGAAATAAATCCTGCTTTATAGCTTTTTCAAACTAGATGAGAGCAGAAAAATAAGAATGATAGGAGAGTGGACTTGATAATGAATGTGATCAGTAACACCCATAATAGTAGGCCAAAACCTCCTTCTCTGAATGTCAAAAGTAGCAAGTCTCTTTATCAAACCTATACTGTGCAAGGGCCATGCATAACTGAAGGTCAAGATAGGGGATCAAGAATCATATTCCTGAGTAAACTTAAAATGCTCTAAAATTAATTCCCTATGTATATGTATCAGTTTATAACCTTGGCTTCTTGTTCTTGATCTCAGTAATTATCAATAAAAGAGTGGATGATTGAACACAACATAGAGACCAAAATCTGTGAGTGGGGTATTGCTGACATAGAGTTACTCTTCCTTCTACAGCTGGCTGGAGCATTCAGCTCTGGATTAAGCAATGTCACCATGCTGTCATCCTGGCTAGTTTTATTGTGAGGAGGAGGAGCACCTTTGGCTCTGTTCAAATTCAATGGGAGAAAATCGATACCTGTGGGTGGTGTTTCAGGGCAGAGCCCAACTTCCAGGACTGGATGTGCATGAGCATGAAAAAAGGCTGGATGTCTGCTGCTCTCCATTATTTTATGTGTTTGCTACACATATGAGAAGCCACCAAAATTAAAGCCCGGACTCTATTAGAGTGCACTGAATGGAGTGGCTTGGGACTATCGTGTTATCAGATGGTTTAAGGATAGCAACTTTGTAATTTGATATAAAGCTGTTCCCAGTTCTTCCTCTTTCACTGCCTTCTCTCTCCACCTGTGGCTCAGATTTTTATTACTCTATCTTATTCTTTTGCATCCATAACATTTTTTCTTCTCTTCATCCACTGTCTCGTTCATGTCAAATTTATTGTTCTTCATTATTTTATTTCACTCTTCTTTTTTTTTTTTCTTATTTTACAGTTCTTCTCTGGTTATCACAGATACTATTTCACTACCTTTTTCCCCTGTAGCTTAGTTTTAGGTCACCTGGTCCTTTCAGCTGCACATCTGTTCCCTCGTTATTCTTCATCTTCTCCTCCACAGAACAGTAATGGACATTAGCAACCAGCTTCCTCTCCTTCTGGACATGAGGGTCTTAGGGAAGTATGTTAGAAAAACAGGGGCATGCAAAAGAGCAGAGATCCTCCTTTGCTTGCTGGTCAGTGAATGAGCTGTTCTGGTGGGATGAAGTTTGCAGGCAGAGTGACCGGGAGGAGGGCAGCTCAGAAATGTCTCCTTAAGGCATCCCCGGAGACTGGGAAGCAGTGCTGTCTGCTTCTCTGTTCTCCTGTAAGCATTTGCTCTTGGTCACTGTCAGAGGCAATGAGCTGAACAGCCCTCTGGTTGGCCCTAGCAAGGCCAGCCTCAAGGCTGCCTGCTAGTGAGCAACACAACTGTGCTGTCAACATTGCTCAGGCAAGGGCACCCTCTCCGCTGGAGGGGACTCAAACTCTTGGTGAAACACAACATTTATTCCTCAGAGGCAGAAATCAGCTCTCAAGTCAAGTTCTCACCTCCTGGGGATTTGCACAAGTATTTTCAGCCATATACAGGCAAAGCCTCATATGGATGGCTGAGTCCCACAGCTCTTTTCAGATTAGAGGGACATTTCTGCCTGCCCACAAAGAAGTGATAGAAAAGGAAAAAGCAAAATGACTAGCACAATCCTGTAATAGGATTACAAACATCTCAACTCAGTCTCCCTCTGCTTGTGCTTGCTGATCACTTGCAAGACAGTCTTTCCCCATCAACAGCCCTAATCCTGGGCTTGAACATGCCAAATCACTGCTCAGGGCTATCAGCCCTAACCCTGAGCAGGTGCAACAACACCCTGCTCAGCTCTATGATCAGATAGAGAAGAAGATGCACATGGTATTGGGTTACTTAACTCTTTGTGAGAGCACAGGGAAACACTTGGCATCTTTGTTCACATCATCTTCTGCTGGCCCTGGGAATCACAGATGTGCCACTGGTTACAGTGCAGTGTATATAACTGTGTCTTGTTATAGGAGTAGCCCACCAAGAGTAAACCTGCAGATAGAGCATGGATGCAAATGTGTGAGGCTGCATGGCATCAGCAGGCAAACCAGTGCATGTAATAAGAAAGTTGCAGCAGAAGACTTAGGAAATAAAATATGCTGGGAATTATTTTAAAGGAAACCCATGGTATATTAGGAGGAAAATATTAAATGTATCAAATAATGGTTCTAACCTATTGAAGTCCACCCTGGCTACATTTTAGATGTTGCCCAAAACAATCTTCAGTGAGTGCTGAACTATTTGAAAAAGAGGCAATCACACAGCCAGCAGTGTGTGATCCCCAAGAAGGATATCACTATAGACCCATCCTTTTTTGGCAAAAAATCAGGCTCCAGGAGTAGCGTGGTGAGCAGGCTGTGACAACAACCCTTCCTCTGACCACTGGTGCCCGCTGGCAGGTCTGCTTTGGCTGGACACTGCCTGCTGCAGCCTCCACATGCCCCCTCCAGTCTTTATGGTTGGTGGTGAGAAACAGAGAAAAAAAGCAACTCGTGACACCCCCAGTTGGCTCATTGGGAGTCTTCTTCTGGTCAGTCAGTGCATGTCTTCCTTTCAAGGGATGGGACTAGGGGGTCCAGGAGCCATCCAATTTCTCCCACAGCTGCCCAGGCTGCATTTTGAGGTTCCTCTCCCGGCTGGGAGGTTTTCTTGCCTGGCTTCTGGCTGTGCAGAGCTGCAGACATCCTCACGTGGGTTTGGTAACTATGTTACCAAATTGTTAATATGTTACTGTGCTACCAAATATGTTACTATCTGCTATGTAGAAGATGTAGGAATTTGACTTCATTGCAAAGGGAATTATTATTTTTTTCCTAATGATTTGCTGTAATCAGTAGATTCTGGTCAAATATTTAGTCTACAGTCTAAAACTGATTTTCTTCCAGAAGTAAGGGAAACACTGGGTACTCAAAAATAAGCTTATATGCACTGCAGTGTTAATCTGATTTTAGAACTAGCAGTCATCATTTTCTTTATGCTGAGAATGATGGACAGGTAAGAAAATAGCTTGACTGTAGCTCTCTATTCCAGCTGGCAGAAAGAATTCACTTACCTTCTACAGGAATTTCCAATAAATCTATATTTAGGATCGTTCATAGTTTATCACTTGATGAAATTACTTTCCTTCGTGAATGTGCAATAAAGTCTGACAGTGAAATATGTAAGAACATTAAATTCTCAATGGCCATGTTATGAGCAAAGGTGATCTAACAAAAAATAATATACTTTAAGGAGCAGACAGCAGAGCCCTGTCTCTGATCTCATTGACAAGGCTTAACAGTGGTAGACCTCTCTTTACATTAGTAAAATCGTTCATTTATATGGATGCATGGGAAAGAAGCTCTTTCTTCCACAGATCTGCTTCTCCTCTCCCACACAAGAGTTCAAATGGGTGATTTTACTAATGTAAAGTGTATTACTTTTTTTTAGATCACCTTTGTTCATAACATGGCCATTGAGAATTTAATGTTCTTACATATTTCACTGTCAGACTTTATTGCACATTCACGAAGGAAAGTAATTTCATCAAGTGATAAACTATGAACGATCCTAAATATAGATTTATTGGAAATTCCTGTAGAAGGTAAGTGAATTCTTTCTGCCAGCTGGAATAGAGAGCTACAGTCAAGCTATTTTCTTACCTGTCCATCATTCTCAGCATAAAGAAAATGATGACTGCTAGTTCTAAAATCAGATTAACACTGCAGTGCATATAAGCTTATTTTTGAGTACCCAGTGTTTCCCTTACTTCTGGAAGAAAATCAGTTTTAGACTGTAGACTAAATATTTGACCAGAATCTACTGATTACAGCAAATCATTAGGAAAAAAATAATAATTCCCTTTGCAATGAAGTCAAATTCCTACATCTTCTACATAGCAGATAGTAACATATTTGGTAGCACAGTAACATATTAACAATTTGGTAACATAGTTACCAAACCCACGTGAGGATGTCTGCAGCTCTGCACAGCCAGAAGCCAGGCAAGAAAACCTCCCAGCCGGGAGAGGAACCTCAAAATGCAGCCTGGGCAGCTGTGGGAGAAATTGGATGGCTCCTGGACCCCCTAGTCCCATCCCTTGAAAGGAAGACATGCACTGACTGACCAGAAGAAGACTCCCAATGAGCCAACTGGGGGTGTCACGAGTTGCTTTTTTTCTCTGTTTCTCACCACCAACCATAAAGACTGGAGGGGGCATGTGGAGGCTGCAGCAGGCAGTGTCCAGCCAAAGCAGACCTGCCAGCGGGCACCAGTGGTCAGAGGAAGGGTTGTTGTCACAGCCTGCTCACCACGCTACTCCTGGAGCCTGATTTTTTGCCAAAAAAGGATGGGTCTATAGTGATATCCTTCTTGGGGATCACACACTGCTGGCTGTGTGATTGCCTCTTTTTCAAATAGTTCAGCACTCACTGAAGATTGTTTTGGGCAACATCTAAAATGTAGCCAGGGTGGACTTCAATAGGTTAGAACCATTATTTGATACATTTAATATTTTCCTCCTAATATACCATGGGTTTCCTTTAAAATAATTCCCAGCATATTTTATTTCCTAAGTCTTCTGCTGCAACTTTCTTATTACATGCACTGGTTTGCCTGCTGATGCCATGCAGCCTCACACATTTGCATCCATGCTCTATCTGCAGGTTTACTCTTGGTGGGCTACTCCTATAACAAGACACAGTTATATACACTGCACTGTAACCAGTGGCACATCTGTGATTCCCAGGGCCAGCAGAAGATGATGTGAACAAAGATGCCAAGTGTTTCCCTGTGCTCTCACAAAGAGTTAAGTAACCCAATACCATGTGCATCTTCTTCTCTATCTGATCATAGAGCTGAGCAGGGTGTTGTTGCACCTGCTCAGGGTTAGGGCTGATAGCCCTGAGCAGTGATTTGGCATGTTCAAGCCCAGGATTAGGGCTGTTGATGGGGAAAGACTGTCTTGCAAGTGATCAGCAAGCACAAGCAGAGGGAGACTGAGTTGAGATGTTTGTAATCCTATTACAGGATTGTGCTAGTCATTTTGCTTTTTCCTTTTCTATCACTTCTTTGTGGGCAGGCAGAAATGTCCCTCTAATCTGAAAAGAGCTGTGGGACTCAGCCATCCATATGAGGCTTTGCCTGTATATGGCTGAAAATACTTGTGCAAATCCCCAGGAGGTGAGAACTTGACTTGAGAGCTGATTTCTGCCTCTGAGGAATAAATGTTGTGTTTCACCAAGAGTTTGAGTCCCCTCCAGCGGAGAGGGTGCCCTTGCCTGAGCAATGTTGACAGCACAGTTGTGTTGCTCACTAGCAGGCAGCCTTGAGGCTGGCCTTGCTAGGGCCAACCAGAGGGCTGTTCAGCTCATTGCCTCTGACAGTGACCAAGAGCAAATGCTTACAGGAGAACAGAGAAGCAGACAGCACTGCTTCCCAGTCTCCGGGGATGCCTTAAGGAGACATTTCTGAGCTGCCCTCCTCCCGGTCACTCTGCCTGCAAACTTCATCCCACCAGAACAGCTCATTCACTGACCAGCAAGCAAAGGAGGATCTCTGCTCTTTTGCATGCCCCTGTTTTTCTAACATACTTCCCTAAGACCCTCATGTCCAGAAGGAGAGGAAGCTGGTTGCTAATGTCCATTACTGTTCTGTGGAGGAGAAGATGAAGAATAACGAGGGAACAGATGTGCAGCTGAAAGGACCAGGTGACCTAAAACTAAGCTACAGGGGAAAAAGGTAGTGAAATAGTATCTGTGATAACCAGAGAAGAACTGTAAAATAAGAAAAAAAAAAAAGAAGAGTGAAATAAAATAATGAAGAACAATAAATTTGACATGAACGAGACAGTGGATGAAGAGAAGAAAAAATGTTATGGATGCAAAAGAATAAGATAGAGTAATAAAAATCTGAGCCACAGGTGGAGAGAGAAGGCAGTGAAAGAGGAAGAACTGGGAACAGCTTTATATCAAATTACAAAGTTGCTATCCTTAAACCATCTGATAACACGATAGTCCCAAGCCACTCCATTCAGTGCACTCTAATAGAGTCCGGGCTTTAATTTTGGTGGCTTCTCATATGTGTAGCAAACACATAAAATAATGGAGAGCAGCAGACATCCAGCCTTTTTTCATGCTCATGCACATCCAGTCCTGGAAGTTGGGCTCTGCCCTGAAACACCACCCACAGGTATCGATTTTCTCCCATTGAATTTGAACAGAGCCAAAGGTGCTCCTCCTCCTCACAATAAAACTAGCCAGGATGACAGCATGGTGACATTGCTTAATCCAGAGCTGAATGCTCCAGCCAGCTGTAGAAGGAAGAGTAACTCTATGTCAGCAATACCCCACTCACAGATTTTGGTCTCTATGTTGTGTTCAATCATCCACTCTTTTATTGATAATTACTGAGATCAAGAACAAGAAGCCAAGGTTATAAACTGATACATATACATAGGGAATTAATTTTAGAGCATTTTAAGTTTACTCAGGAATATGATTCTTGATCCCCTATCTTGACCTTCAGTTATGCATGGCCCTTGCACAGTATAGGTTTGATAAAGAGACTTGCTACTTTTGACATTCAGAGAAGGAGGTTTTGGCCTACTATTATGGGTGTTACTGATCACATTCATTATCAAGTCCACTCTCCTATCATTCTTATTTTTCTGCTCTCATCTAGTTTGAAAAAGCTATAAAGCAGGATTTATTTCACTTAATCTCTAGGAGCTAAAGTAATTAAGCTTTTTATTTCATTCCATTTTCACAAACAGTCAGGAATATATCTGAGTGCATCTACCTCAGATTTTATCATTTGAGTTAATTAGCTTAATTTGAACAGACTTACCACATTGGCAAAGGGCTGGGTGTAGGCTCTAGATATTATTTCCAGACTAGTAAAGCT
>NW_020928319.1:0-638 GCF_003984885.1 Neopelma chrysocephalum | reverse complement strand
CCATAACTCAGTTGCACACCCCATAACTCAGTTGCACACCCCATAACACAGCTGCACACCCCATAACATGGTTGCACACCCCATAACAGGGTTGCACATCCCATAACTCAGTTGCACACCCCATAACACAGTTTCACACCCCATAACAGGGTTGCACACCCCATAACAGGGTTTCACACCCCATAACGTGGTTGCACACCCCATAACTCAGTTTCACACCCCATAACAGGGCTGCACACCCCATAACATAGTTTCACACCCCATAACAGGGTTGCACACCCCATAACAGGGCTGCACACCCCATAACTCGGTTGCACACCCCATAACACAGCTGTACACCCCATAACACAACTACACACCCCATAACAGGGTCTCACACCCCATAACTCAGTTGCACACCCCATAACACGGTTTCACACCCCATAACGTGGTTTCACACCCCATAACTCGGTTGCACACCCCATAACAGGGTTTCACACCCCATAACTCAGTTGCACACCCCATAACAGGGTTGCACACCCCATAACATGGTTGCACACCCCATAACTCAGTTACACACCCCATAACTCAGTTTCACACCCCATAACCCCCCTCCCCACCCCATAACCCCTCTCCCCACCCCGCAGGCCCCTCCCTTA
>NW_020928318.1:0-1075 GCF_003984885.1 Neopelma chrysocephalum | reverse complement strand
GGGTTTGGGGGGTCCTCGATGCCAGTTTTGGGGTCCCTGTGCCTCGGAGGGTGCCAGGGGGGTCTCGGGGGGGGTCCCAAGGGGGTCCCGGGGGGGTCCCCACCTCGGTGCTGAAGGTGAGGTCGTAGCCCAGGGTGGACACGTCGTTCTCCAGCAGGTAAACGAGGCCCTGGTAGAAGTGATAATCCTCACTCTCCATGTCCGTGTACCTGGGGGGAAACGGGGGCAGCGCCCCAGAAACGGGGGTCAGAACCACACAAAGGGGTCAGCACCCCAAAAACGGGGGTCAGCACCACACAAAGGGGTCAGCACCCCAAAAACAGGGGTCAGCACCCCAAAAACAGGGGTCAGCACCCCAAAAACGGGGGTCAGCACCACCCAGGTTGTCTATCACCCATAACACAGCTGCACACCCCATAAAGTGGTTTCACACCCCATAACGTGGTTTCACACCCCATAACTCAGTTGCACACCCCATAACAGGGTAGCACACCCATAACACAGCTGCACACCCCATAACAGGGCTGCACACCCCATAATGTGGTTGCACACCCCATAACACAGCTGTACACCCCATAACTCGGTTGCACACCCCATAACACAGCTGTACACCCCATAACACAACTACACACCCCATAACAGGGTTTCACACCCCATAACTCAGCTGCACACCCCATAACATGGCAGTACACCCCATAACTCAGTTGCACACCCCATAACAGGGGTTTCACACCCCATAACACAGCTGCACACCCCATAACGTGGTTTCACACCCCATAACGTGGTTTCACACCCCATAACAGGGTTTCACACCCCATAACACAGTTGCACACCCCATAACACAGCTGCACACCCCATAACACAGCTGCACACCCCATAACTTGGCTGTACACCCCATAACGTGGTTTCACACCCCATAACAGGGTTGCACACCCCATAACACAGTTTCACACCCCATAACAGGGTTTCACACCCCATAACACAGCTGCACACCCCATAACTCAGTTTCACACCCCATAACAGGGTTTCACACCCCATAACTCAGTTGCACACCCCATAACTCAGTTGCACACCC
>NW_020928317.1:0-826 GCF_003984885.1 Neopelma chrysocephalum | reverse complement strand
GGGTTTGGGGGGTCCTCGATGCCAGTTTTGGGGTCCCTGTGCCTCGGGGGGTGCCGGGGGGGGTCCCGGGGGGGTCCCCACCTCGGTGCTGAAGGTGAGGTCGTAGCCCAGGGTGGACACGTCGTTCTCCAGCAGGTAAACGAGGCCCTGGTAGAAGTGATAATCCTCACTCTCCATGTCCGTGTACCTGGGGGGAAACGGGGGCAGCGCCCCAAAAACGGGGGTCAGCACCACACAAAGGGGTCAGCACCCCAAAAACAGGGGTCAGCACCCCAAAAACGGGGGTCAGCACCACCCAGGTTGTCTATCACCCATAACACAGCTGCACACCCCATAACATGGTCGCACACCCCATAACGTGGTTACACACCCCATAACACAGTTACACACCCCATAACACGGCTGTACACCCCATAACAGGGTAGCACACCCCATAACTCGGCTGTACACCCCATAACACAGCTGCACACCCCATAACAGGGTTGCACACCCCATAACAGGGTTGCACACCCCATAACAGGGTTGCACACCCCATAACAGGGTTGCACACCCCATAACTCAGCTGTACATCCCATAACGTGGTTTCACACCCCATAACAGGGTTGCACACCCCATAACAAGTTTTCACACCCCATAACTTGGTTGCACACCCCATAACACAGCTGTACATCCAATAACAGGGTTGCACACCCCATAACAGGGTTTCACACCCCATAACACAGCTGTACACCCCATAACACAACTACACACCCCATAACAGGGTTTCACACCCCATAACATGGTTTCACACCCCATAACGTGGTTTCACACCCCATAACGTGGTTTC
>NW_020928316.1:0-1254 GCF_003984885.1 Neopelma chrysocephalum | reverse complement strand
CTTGTCTATAGGGTGTGGCTTTAGTCCCCAGCCTGTTTCTCTTGTGTGTAGGGTGCAGCTCTTGTCTGTGGTGTGTAGCTGCCCTATATAGGGTGCAGCTCTCATATATGACTAGTTCTTGTCTATAGGGTGTGTGTCTCATATATTAGGTGTGTCTCTTGTCTATAGTGTGTGTTTCTCACGTATAGGGTACAGCTCATGTCTATAGGGTGTGTCTCATATACAGGGTGTACCACTTCTCTACAGCCTGCATTCCTTTTCTATAGGGTGCAGCTCTCCTATACAGTGTGCATGTCTTGTCTATAGGGTGTGGCTTTAGTCCCCAGCCCGCTTCTCTCATGTATAGGGTGCAGCTCTGCAGTATAGGGTGTCTCTCACATATAGTGTTTCCCTCTTGTCTACAGGTTGTCTCTCTCCCTGAAGCCCATTGGTCTTGTCTATAGGGGGTTTCTCTCATCTATAGGGGGTTTCCCTCATCTATAGGGGGTTTCTCGTCTATAGGGTGTTTCCCTCACCTGTAGTCTGCACCTCATACACAGGGTGTGTCTCTATAGGGTTGCTCGTACACAGTGTGTCTCTCCTGTCTATGGGGTGTTGGTCACATACACACAGTGTGTCTCTCCTGTCTATAGGATGTGTTCCATACACACACAGTGTGTCTCCTGTCTGTAGGGTGTGTCTCATACACAGTCCCCCTCGTATCTCTCGTCTATAGGGTGCAGCTCTGGTATACAGTGAGTAGCTCTCATATAGAGTATCTCCTATAGGACTTATATCTCTTGGAGGTGGTGTGTGTCTAGTTTATAGTGAATCTCTCTGTCATCCATAGGGTGCATTTCCCCTCTAGAAGTTGTATTTCCCCTCTATAGGGTGTATCTCCCATGTATAAGGTGTATTTCTCATCTATAGGGTGTATTTCCCATTTATAGGGTGTATTTCTCTTCTATAGGGTGTATTTCCCTTCTATAGGGTGCATTTCCCCTCCATAGGGTGTATTTCCCACTTATAGGGTATATTTCCTTTCTATAGGGTGCATTTTCCCTCTATAGGATGTATTTCCCATCTATAGGATGCATTTCCCATCTACAGGGTGTATTTCCCCTCTATAGGAACAGTTATTATTATCACTTGCTATTTATTACTACTTCTTATCATTGATTCTGTTATTTATTATTTTGATTACTTATTAATAATTTTTATTTCTCTCTATTATTATTATTATTATTATTATTATTATTATTATTATTATTATTA
>NW_020928315.1:0-1225 GCF_003984885.1 Neopelma chrysocephalum | reverse complement strand
CTTGTCTATAGGGTGTGGCTTTAGTCCCCAGCCTGTTTCTCTTGTGTATAGGGTGCAGCTTTTGTCTGTGGTGTGTAGCTGCCCTATATAGGGTGCAGCTCTCATATATGACTAGTTCTTGTCTATAGGGTGTGTGTCTCATATATTAGGTGTGTCTCTTGTCTATAGTGTGTGTTTCTCACGTATAGGGTACAGCTCATATCTATAGGGTGTGTCTCATATACGGGGTGTACCACTTCTCTACAGCCTGCATTCCTTTTCTATAGGGTGCAGCTCTCCTATACAGTGTGCATGTCTTGTCTACAGGGTGTGGCTTTAGTCCCCAGCCCGCTTCTCTCATGTATAGGGTGCAGCTCTGCAGTATAGGGTGTCTCTCACATATAGTGTTTCCCTCTTGTCTACAGGTTGTCTCTCTCCCTGAAGCCCATTGGTCTTGTCTATAGGGGGTTTCTCTCCTCTACAGAGGTTTTCTCTCATCTATAGAGGGTTTCTCTCATCTATAGGATGTTTCCCTCACCTGTAGTCTGCACCTCATACACAGGGTGTGTCTCTATAGGGTTGCTCGTACACAGTGTGTCTCTATAGGATGTGTTCCATACACACACAGTGTGTCTCCTGTCTGTAGGGTGTGTCTCATACACAGTCCCCCTCGTATCTCTCGTCTATAGGGTGCAGCTCTGGTATACAGTGAGTAGCTCTCATATAGAGTATCTCCTATAGGACTTATATCTCTTGGAGGTGGTGTGTGTCTAGTTTATAGTGAGTCTCTCTGTCATCCATAGGGTGCATTTCCCCTCTAGAAGTTGTATTTCCCCTCTATAGGGTGTATCTCCCATGTATAAGGTGTATTTCTCATCTATAGGGTGTATTTCCCATTTATAGGGTGTATTTCTCTTCTATAGGGTGTATTTCCCTTCTATAGGGTGCATTTCCCCTCCATAGGGTGTATTTCCCACTTATAGGGTATATTTCCTTTCTATAGGGTGCATTTTCCCTCTATAGGGTGTATTTCCCATCTATAGGGTATATTTCCCATCTATAGGATGCATTTCCCATCTACAGGGTGTATTTCCCCTCTATAGGAACGGTTATTATTATCACTTGCTATTTATTACTACTTCTTATCATTGATTCTGTTATTTATTATTTTGATTACTTATTAATAATTTTTATTTCTCATTATTATTATTATTATTATTATTATTATTATTATTATTATTATTAT
>NW_020928314.1:0-2163 GCF_003984885.1 Neopelma chrysocephalum | reverse complement strand
TGTAGGGACGTTCCCCAGTGTGGATGGCCTGGTGTCGGATCAGCTTGGAGTGTTGGCTGAAGCTCTTGCCACATTCCCCACATATGTAGAGCTGTTCTCCACTGCGGATGTGCTGGTGGGTGAGAAGGTTGGAGCTGTTACTGAAGCTCTTTCCACATTCCCTGCACGTGTAGGGCCATTCTCAGGTGTGTATGTGCTGGTGTTGGATCAGGTGGGAGCTTGTCCTGAAGCTCTTCCCACATTCCAAGCACCTGAAGGGCTTCTGCCTGCTGGGAGGCTGCTCAGGGACCACCAGGTCACAGCTCCTGCTCAAGCTCCGGCCGCCTTCCTGGCACAGGCTGGGTCTTTCCTCCTCAGAGCACCCTGGGCTGGCTTTGGAGCCCCTCCTGCGGGGGGATCTCCGGCCCTTTTCTTCCCTGCTGCCTTCCTGCACCGTGGAGCCCTTCAAAACGGCCTCTCCCACCAGGGTCTCACGAGGGGATTTGTCCTCCGGGCTCTCCGTCCTCAGCTCGGGGCCTGGGGCAGGAAGCAAGAAGGACAGGGAGGGGATTTGCCTCCGGCCCACAGAGAAGGCCAAGGACATCCCCCCAACTCCGGCCCCGGCAGGACGGCGGCGGCAGCGGGGTTGTCCTGCAGCCGGGGGCCATGCTGGGCTGCCAGAGCCAGCACAACACCAGCACAAAGGGCCACTGACTTCCTCCTCACCTGCCTGGGGGGCCCAAGGCATCTTCCTCTTCCTCGCAGCCTCCTCCTCCATCCACCCAAGCTTTGGGAAGGACAAATCCTGATGGGAGGGGAAAACAAGGGCTGAGTGTGTTGGCTTGGGGGTTCCTCCTGCCCAAGTCCATCTGTAGAACTCACTGGGCATCCTGTGACCATAAAAACCTCCAAAACACCAAGATTCAGCCCAGAAAAACCCAAACCATCGATATTCAGGTAAAAAACCCTCAAAAATAGCAGGAAGACCCCTGCCCCCTCAAACTGCAAAAAGTTGAGATTCGGCTAAAAAATACTCCAAAATATGAAGATTAGACCAAAAAAACTGTCACAAAACCAAACTGGGGTGGGGGGGCAGCCCTGGAAACCAGGGCTTTGCTCCCTCAGCTCTGCAGGGGCTTCCCATGGGCTCTCGGCCTCCTTTGGGCATCCGCTGCTCCGGTGTGGGCTCCTCCCGGGCTGCAGGGGGGTCTCTGCTCCATCCTGGACTCATCCACAGGTCACAGGCCCTTCAGCTCAGGCTCACCCAGAGCTCCAGCCGGTTCCGTGGAGCAGCGATCCCCTGGGCCCCTGCCAATGCAGGCACCTCTCCAGGGCTGTTACTTGAGGTCCTCTGGCTCCCTGACAGTCTGAGGCTGTTTCTCCAAACCACCAAACCACGTGTGCCAAACGCCCTGGTTGGTCAGTGCCGGCTGGGGCAGCGGGCACTCGCTGAGGGGATGAGAAAACTGCACCCGGGGCTGGGCTGAAAGAGGCTTCAGCACCACTTCTGATGGCCCAGGGGCAGCATCTGGCTTCTCCCAAACAGAGAGATGGCACTTGTTTCTCTGCAAGGAGTCAAGGGCAGGAGGGTGACTCCTGCTGCATGGATGGAATGGTAGAGGATCCCTTGGGTCCCCAGGATGGATCAGCACTCAGGGATACAAACTGCCCTCGGGCTCAGGATGCAGCTGAGAGTACAGATTTCCCTGCAAAGTCTGCAGTGAGTCAAGCTCTGGAGAGGAGATTGTGCCCCATGGATGGGATTGCAGAGGCTCCCTCAGGTCCCCAGAACGAATCAGCAACCAGGAATAGACACAAAACACACCCATGAAGATTTTGGGGGAAGTGTCCTGTAGGGAGGGGACAGTGTCACCCCACCAGGGCAGGGCTGGCAAGTGGGAAGCTGCTCCAGGGCTCTGCAAGAGGCCTCGTGCTCTGCTCGGCCCCAGCACTGGCTGCTACCAACACCCCCGGCTGCCCCCGGCCCTGGGCAGCTCTGCTGCCACAGGCTGTGCCCTCACCGTGGCCCTGCAATGGCCCTGCCTGTCCCTCACCCGTGGCCCTGCCCGTGGCCCTGTCCCTTGGCTCTCTCTCTGCCAGCTGAGTGTGGGGCACACGGGCTGGGGGTCCCTCCCAAGCCCCCCGGGCAGCCGGCGTTGGCTGGGGGGATGTGAGGGCTGGGCC
>NW_020928313.1:0-2163 GCF_003984885.1 Neopelma chrysocephalum | reverse complement strand
TGTAGGGACGTTCCCCAGTGTGGATGGCCTGGTGTCGGATCAGCTTGGAGTGTTGGCTGAAGCTCTTGCCACATTCCCCACATATGTAGAGCTGTTCTCCACTGCGGATGTGCTGGTGGGTGAGAAGGTTGGAGCTGTTACTGAAGCTCTTTCCACATTCCCTGCACGTGTAGGGCCATTCTCAGGTGTGTATGTGCTGGTGTTGGATCAGGTGGGAGCTTGTCCTGAAGCTCTTCCCACATTCCAAGCACCTGAAGGGCTTCTGCCTGCTGGGAGGCTGCTCAGGGACCACCAGGTCACAGCTCCTGCTCAAGCTCCGGCCGCCTTCCTGGCACAGGCTGGGTCTTTCCTCCTCAGAGCACCCTGGGCTGGCTTTGGAGCCCCTCCTGCGGGGGGATCTCCGGCCCTTTTCTTCCCTGCTGCCTTCCTGCACCGTGGAGCCCTTCAAAACGGCCTCTCCCACCAGGGTCTCACGAGGGGATTTGTCCTCCGGGCTCTCCGTCCTCAGCTCGGGGCCTGGGGCAGGAAGCAAGAAGGACAGGGAGGGGATTTGCCTCTGGCCCACAGGGAAGGCCAAGGACATCCCCCCAACTCCGGCCCCGGCAGGACGGCGGCGGCAGCGGGGTTGTCCTGCAGCCGGGGGCCATGCTGGGCTGCCAGAGCCAGCACAACACCAGCACAAAGGGCCACTGACTTCCTCCTCACCTGCCTGGGGGGCCCAAGGCATCTTCCTCTTCCTCGCAGCCTCCTCCTCCATCCACCCAAGCTTTGGGAAGGACAAATCCTGATGGGAGGGGAAAACAAGGGCTGAGCGTGTTGGCTTGGGGGTTCCTCCTGCCCAAGTCCATCTGTAGAACTCACTGGGCATCCTGTGACCATAAAAACCTCCAAAACACCAAGATTCAGCCCAGAAAAACCCAAACCATCGATATTCAGGTAAAAAACCCTCAAAAATAGCAGGAAGACCCCTGCCCCCTCAAACTGCAAAAAGTTGAGATTCGGCTAAAAAATACTCCAAAATATGAAGATTAGACCAAAAAAACTGTCACAAAACCAAACTGGGGTGGGGGGGCAGCCCTGGAAACCAGGGCTTTGCTCCCTCAGCTCTGCAGGGGCTTCCCATGGGCTCTCGGCCTCCTTTGGGCATCCGCTGCTCCGGTGTGGGCTCCTCCCGGGCTGCAGGGGGGTCTCTGCTCCATCCTGGACTCATCCACAGGTCACAGGCCCTTCAGCTCAGGCTCACCCAGAGCTCCAGCCGGTTCCGTGGAGCAGCGATCCCCTGGGCCCCTGCCAATGCAGGCACCTCTCCAGGGCTGTTACTTGAGGTCCTCTGGCTCCCTGACAGTCTGAGGCTGTTTCTCCAAACCACCAAACCACGTGTGCCAAACGCCCTGGTTGGTCAGTGCCGGCTGGGGCAGCGGGCACTCGCTGAGGGGATGAGAAAACTGCACCCGGGGCTGGGCTGAAAGAGGCTTCAGCACCACTTCTGATGGCCCAGGGGCAGCATCTGGCTTCTCCCAAACAGAGAGATGGCACTTGTTTCTCTGCAAGGAGTCAAGGGCAGGAGGGTGACTCCTGCTGCATGGATGGAATGGTAGAGGATCCCTTGGGTCCCCAGGATGGATCAGCACTCAGGGATACAAACTGCCCTCGGGCTCAGGATGCAGCTGAGAGTACAGATTTCCCTGCAAAGTCTGCAGTGAGTCAAGCTCTGGAGAGGAGATTGTGCCCCATGGATGGGATTGCAGAGGCTCCCTCAGGTCCCCAGAACGAATCAGCAACCAGGAATAGACACAAAACACACCCATGAAGATTTTGGGGGAAGTGTCCTGTAGGGAGGGGACAGTGTCACCCCACCAGGGCAGGGCTGGCAAGTGGGAGGCTGCTCCAGGGCTCTGCAAGAGGCCTCGTGCTCTGCTCGGCCCCAGCACTGGCTGCTACCAACACCCCCGGCTGCCCCCGGCCCTGGGCAGCTCTGCTGCCACAGGCTGTGCCCTCACCGTGGCCCTGCAATGGCCCTGCCTGTCCCTCACCCGTGGCCCTGCCCGTGGCCCTGTCCCTTGGCTCTCTCTCTGCCAGCTGAGTGTGGGGCACACGGGCTGGGGGTCCCTCCCGTGCCCCCCGGGCAGCCGGCGTTGGCTGGGGGGATGTGAGGGCTGGGCC
>NW_020928312.1:0-4373 GCF_003984885.1 Neopelma chrysocephalum | reverse complement strand
ACCCTACAGATAGATAGATAGATAGATAGATAGATAGATAGATAGATAGATTGATTGATAAACTATCCTCGGGGGGGAGGGGGCCTGTCCATTAACCTGATGGGCAGTGACAGCTGACAGTGAGTTACCTCGGTGCTGACACTGGCTCACAAACAGCTGCTGGACATAACAAAGCTGAATTGATTGCCCAGATTGCTCATGTCACCACAGTGGACCAGACAAATACTATCACCCACTTGGAAAGTCTGAGACTTCAAATTCCCACCGAAAAAGTAGCCGTGTGTATTCTCTCTGACACCTTGGCCACCCTACAGCAAATAAAGATGCTGAGGAGCAAAAAAGAGCTCCAGCATGGTCTGGGTTTATTTGCTTTTTGGAGAAAACACGTTCCAGACTTCTCCATTATTGCTGCCCTAGTGGCATCATGCCAGATAAGAAAAGGAGTTGGGTAAATAGATAATTCCTTCTTTTTAATAATGGGTCCATAGTGGGCCAGATTTCCTCTTTTTGCAGGAACCTGCCAGCAGATGAGATCAAACTGTGTGAGAGCGATAAAGCTTTCAATTGCTGCAATGGGTAGAAGAGAGAACTGCCCCCACAACTGCTTCTGTTATCAGTTTACAAGTATGTCATGAGAAAACGAAGTGGCAACAGGACTGGAGAGTTGTACTGTTCTTTGCAGCACTGATGGTTTGCATGTGTTTGTGTTTTTATCTTAATAACTTTGTGATGTGCACGTCTGTGAGTATTTTTGTCTCAGTAGTTTTGCAATATGTAAAATTTAACACAAACATTGTGTTTGTGTCTCCTCTACTCCCAAAATTGCTTGTATTATCAGTTTATTAATAATTGTCGACTTTTTTGTGTTTTTATCATGAGCAACTCACTGGTAAGATTGTGTAAGACAAGCCATTTTATGTATTGCTAGTTTAATTTTTGCCAAGTTTATTTTGTCTTTTTATTGAAAAACAAATTGGGAGAAGCTTTTAGATACGTATAATTCTGTCTCAATCAAAACTGAGAACCGAGAAACTCCACCAAATTTAGCCTAAGAGTTGGTACAAGAATTTATGCATATTTGGAATCATACAAATATCTATTAGATGCATTAACCCTCTGCCTCAGAAGGCATCAAATTTTATATTTGGGTAAAATTCTCAAAATATTAACAAATTAAACTAAATTTAGACAAAAGAAAGGAAAGTGTGACCTAAAGAGAATATAAGAAAGCCTTGTACCAACTCCCAAGTAACTCAATGTATTTGCATAAGAACTGATGTGTAATTTCAGGTCCAATTTCAAGACACATTGGCCCCTCTAACAGACACATTATTATAGAACAATACTACTCACAGGATAGAGAGAGTGGGTAATGAAAATTAGATTTGTGACAGTATTAAATCCTGATGTTTGTAACTTTGTTAAAATTAGGAAATTTGACTGTAGCTATTGAGATCCTGTTATGTCCCATATGCTTACTATTTTACTGTAGGGTTTTTTGGAAATTGCATTGCATTGGGAAAAGATTTGTGCTCTCTCTTCCTTTTCTTTTCTCTCTGTCCACTACAGGAAAGGCACCGCCCACAAAGAAGATTCACAGTGAACAACAAAAGAGAAATTATTGAATGCATAAATCACGGGGTGGTGTCGAAGACTGAAACAGTTCATGATTTATGCATTCTAGGATTGCCAAGGGACTTTTACAGGCTTCTGCAGGACTTTTGCATTGTACCTCTGATGGCCCATCAAAGCCCATCCCCCCCCTGCCAACCTTGGAAGGCAGGAAAAACCCTTTTCCCAGGCCCCTCACGGGAACTCTGCGCAGGCCCAGGAGATGTTGGGGGTTCGTGGCATGGCCCGGGACACCATCCATGGATATAATAACTCAGAACTTCTTGGAGTGTGGGGGCTTCCCTCCCCCACCCCCAATGGATCAAGGCCACCACTTCAACTGACAGACATGGAAGCTGCAACTCCCAAGTTCCATCGCTGGACCCCGTGGGCAGTGACTATAGACATCTTTCCACTCTCAGCTTTGCTTTCCCTTACTCTCCCTCACCCTTATCCTGTCTTTCCTTTCTCTCCCTTATGCATTTTCCCTAAAGGTTCTCTTTATGCCATATTGCTGTAGATGAGAGATAGAGATGATAACACCCAAAATGGCAACATACCTGTTTACCTTTGAAACAAAAGTGTTCTAAAATAAACCCTGCATATATATATATTTTCAAACACTCATTATTCAGTGTCGTTTCACTCTAATCCACCCCAAGGGATTTATTAATAAGAACCTGGGTTACCCCCTCCTTTCTGGGGCGGGTGGTAACAGACCCCTTGTAGCAGGATGTTCTACCTGGAAAAGAATCTGATGGGACAATGCAAGCACTGCAAGCTCTCTGTGGTGAGTTACTGCTGGTGCCAAAGGGGTTGGTTTAGTGTTGAATTGTGCCAAACCCAGCCTGGTTCCCCAACCTTCCAATACACATCCTGCTTTTGGAAGCAGAGTTTGACAGATCAGCTGCTCACTGGCCCGGCAATATGTGACTGGAGATCCATCACTGGATAAGCATAAAAGCCCAGGGCCAACTTTCATAGAGCAGATTCTCCCACAGACTTTGTTGAAGTGTGTGGAGCTTCTGCTGTGAAGCAGGGACGCCTCTTGATGGTCACTGCCCAGGGGGTAAAAGAGAGAGAGAGATGCCTTGATTTATCTCTGTTAGACACTGCCGGGCCCTCCCCGCTTCCTTCCCAGTCCTGGTTATTGGGGGGCAGTGGAGGAGGGGCTTGGGGGAATCCCAAGGGGTGGAGCCAAATTGGGGGGGGGCAGAACCGGCCTGAGATGGATCGAGAATGGGGAACCCCCTGTGTGCCCCCCGTGTCAACCCACTCTGGGTGGGATTTGGAAGGGCACCTGCCCCTCAATAAAGCACCCAGCTCACACCAAAAGGTGCTGGGACCCCCAAAAACCTTCCCACGGCCCCTCAAAGACTCCCAAACACACTCAAAGCCCACCCAGGACCCCACCTAACCCCTTTTCTGGGGTGCTGGGGGCTGCTGGATTCAATCTCAGCCTTGGATTATGACAACACTTTCAGTTTAGAGGAATTACAGAGCTGTGACTGAAACACTTTGTCCTCCAGGTTTTAATGATGGCAAATCAGATCTATTGATAGACATGAGTTATTTAGGGTTACAAATGATCAGACAAAAGATCTGTATCAGAATTATTTACTGTACAATAGAAACACTAAAACCACCATGAGCACAAGATAGGACAGTGCTCTACACTAAAGCAATTGTTGAAGCAATTCTACTCAAGCTGGCACAAAAGCAAGAATTCTTAATTAAAGATGGATGGAACTTCCCCAGACCAATGCTGGTGGGGAGATCTCTGCTCTCAACCTCCAGCAGTGACCTTGGGGGGGTCTCCAGCCAAGGCAGGAATCTCCACACACACCCCCAAGAAGGGTTCTGTTGGAAGAAGCTGCCCCTGTGAAAGGGGACTGGCCCTTTGTGGTAGAAAGGGATGGACTGACAGTCACTGGACTCCAGGGGTTGCCTCATCATCAGGGGCTTCATTCGGGGTGGAAGCAGCAGACAAGGCTCTTCCGCAGTTGGGGCACTCGTAGGGCTTTCTCTTACTTGTGGGTCTGTTGGTGTGAGGTCAAGTTAGAGCTCCTGAGGAAGCTCTTCCCACACTCCCCCACACTTGTAGGGCCTCTCCCCGGTGTGGATGCGCCGGTGCCTGATGAGGGTGGAGTTCTGGTTGAAGCCCTTCCCGCAGTCGGTGCAGCGGAAGGGCCTCTCATCCGTGTGTGTCTGCTCATGCCTGAGAAGAGTTGAGCTGCGCTGAAACCTCTTCCCACATTCCAAGCACTTGTAGGGCCGTTCCCCGGTGTGGATGCCCTTGTGGGAGCGGAGGGTGGAGCTGTCACTGAAGCTCTTCCCACATTCCAAGCACTTGTAGGGCCGTTCCCCAGTGTGGATGCGCTGGTGGGAGTGGAGGGTGGAGCTGTCTCTGAAGCCCTTCTCACATTCCAAGCACTTGTAGAGCCATTCCCCGGTGTGGATGCGCCGGTGCCTGACGAGGGCGGAGTTGTGCTTGAAGCCCTTCCCGCAGTCGGTGCAGCGGAAGGGCCTCTCATCCGTGTGTGTCCGCTCATGCAGGAGGAGATGTGCGCTTTGCTGAAACCTCTTCCCACATTCCAAGCACTTGTAGGGCCGTTCCCCAGTGTGGATACGCTGGTGGATGAGGAGTTGGGAGCTCTTCGTGAAGCTCTTCCAACATTGCCCGCATGTATAGGGCTGTTCCCCAGTGTGGATGCGCTGGTGGGTGCGGAGGGTGGAGCTGTCCCTGAAGCTCTTCCCACATT
>NW_020928311.1:0-4372 GCF_003984885.1 Neopelma chrysocephalum | reverse complement strand
ACCCTACAGATAGATAGATAGATAGATAGATAGATAGATAGATAGATTGATTGATAAACTATCCTCGGGGGGGAGGGGGCCTGTCCATTAACCTGATGGGCAGTGACAGCTGACAGTGAGTTACCTCGGTGCTGACACTGGCTCACAAACAGCTGCTGGACATAACAAAGCTGAATTGATTGCCCAGATTGCTCATGTCACCACAGTGGACCAGACAAATACTATCACCCACTTGGAAAGTCTGAGACTTCAAATTCCCACCGAAAAAGTAGCCGTGTGTATTCTCTCTGACACCTTGGCCACCCTACAGCAAATAAAGATGCTGAGGAGCAAAAAAGAGCTCCAGCATGGTCTGGGTTTATTTGCTTTTTGGAGAAAACACGTTCCAGACTTCTCCATTATTGCTGCCCTAGTGGCATCATGCCAGATAAGAAAAGGAGTTGGGTAAATAGATAATTCCTTCTTTTTAATAATGGGTCCATAGTGGGCCAGATTTCCTCTTTTTGCAGGAACCTGCCAGCAGATGAGATCAAACTGTGTGAGAGCGATAAAGCTTTCAATTGCTGCAATGGGTAGAAGAGAGAACTGCCCCCACAACTGCTTCTGTTATCAGTTTACAAGTATGTCATGAGAAAACGAAGTGGCAACAGGACTGGAGAGTTGTACTGTTCTTTGCAGCACTGATGGTTTGCATGTGTTTGTGTTTTTATCTTAATAACTTTGTGATGTGCACGTCTGTGAGTATTTTTGTCTCAGTAGTTTTGCAATATGTAAAATTTAACACAAACATTGTGTTTGTGTCTCCTCTACTCCCAAAATTGCTTGTATTATCAGTTTATTAATAATTGTCGACTTTTTTGTGTTTTTATCATGAGCAACTCACTGGTAAGATTGTGTAAGACAAGCCATTTTATGTATTGCTAGTTTAATTTTTGCCAAGTTTATTTTGTCTTTTTATTGAAAAACAAATTGGGAGAAGCTTTTAGATACGTATAATTCTGTCTCAATCAAAACTGAGAACCGAGAAACTCCACCAAATTTAGCCTAAGAGTTGGTACAAGAATTTATGCATATTTGGAATCATACAAATATCTATTAGATGCATTAACCCTCTGCCTCAGAAGGCATCAAATTTTATATTTGGGTAAAATTCTCAAAATATTAACAAATTAAACTAAATTTAGACAAAAGAAAGGAAAGTGTGACCTAAAGAGAATATAAGAAAGCCTTGTACCAACTCCCAAGTAACTCAATGTATTTGCATAAGAACTGATGTGTAATTTCAGGTCCAATTTCAAGACACATTGGCCCCTCTAACAGACACATTATTATAGAACAATACTACTCACAGGATAGAGAGAGTGGGTAATGAAAATTAGATTTGTGACAGTATTAAATCCTGATGTTTGTAACTTTGTTAAAATTAGGAAATTTGACTGTAGCTATTGAGATCCTGTTATGTCCCATATGCTTACTATTTTACTGTAGGGTTTTTTGGAAATTGCATTGCATTGGGAAAAGATTTGTGCTCTCTCTTCCTTTTCTTTTCTCTCTGTCCACTACAGGAAAGGCACCGCCCACAAAGAAGATTCACAGTGAACAACAAAAGAGAAATTATTGAATGCATAAATCACGGGGTGGTGTCGAAGACTGAAACAGTTCATGATTTATGCATTCTAGGATTGCCAAGGGACTTTTACAGGCTTCTGCAGGACTTTTGCATTGTACCTCTGATGGCCCATCAAAGCCCATCCCCCCCCCTGCCAACCTTGGAAGGCAGGAAAAACCCTTTTCCCAGGCCCCTCACGGGAACTCTGCACAGGCCCAGGAGATGTTGGGGGTTCGTGGCATGGCCCGGGACACCATCCATGGATATAATAACTCAGAACTTCTTGGAGTGTGGGGGCTTCCCTCCCCCACCCCCAATGGATCAAGGCCACCACTTCAACTGACAGACATGGAAACTGCAACTCCCAAGTTCCATCGCTGGACCCCGTGGGCAGTGACTATAGACATCTTTCCACTCTCAGCTTTGCTTTCCCTTACTCTCCCTCACCCTTATCCTGTCTTTCCTTTCTCTCCCTTATGCATTTTCCCTAAAGGTTCTCTTTATGCCATATTGCTGTAGATGAGAGATAGAGATGGTAACACCCAAAATGGCAACATACCTGTTTACCTTTGAAACAAAAGTGTTCTAAAATAAACCCTGCATATATATATATTTTCAAACACTCATTATTCAGTGTCGTTTCACTCTAATCCACCCCAAGGGATTTATTAATAAGAACCTGGGTTACCCCCTCCTTTCTGGGGCGGGTGGTAACAGACCCCTTGTAGCAGGATGTTCTACCTGGAAAAGAATCTGATGGGACAATGCAAGCACTGCAAGCTCTCTGTGGTGAGTTACTGCTGGTGCCAAAGGGGTTGGTTTAGTGTTGAATTGTGCCAAACCCAGCCTGGTTCCCCAACCTTCCAATACACATCCTGCTTTTGGAAGCAGAGTTTGACAGATCAGCTGCTCACTGGCCCGGCAATATGTGACTGGAGATCCATCACTGGATAAGCATAAAAGCCCAGGGCCAACTTTCATAGAGCAGATTCTCCCACAGACTTTGTTGAAGTGTGTGGAGCTTCTGCTGTGAAGCAGGGACGCCTCTTGATGGTCACTGCCCAGGGGGTAAAAGAGAGAGAGAGATCTGCCTTGATTTATCTCTGTTAGACACTGCCGGGCCCTCCCCGCTTCCTTCCCAGTCCTGGTTATTGGGGGGCAGTGGAGGAGGGGCTTGGGGGAATCCCAAGGGGTGGAGCCAAATTGGGGGGGGGCAGAACCGGCCTGAGATGGATCGAGAATGGGGAACCCCCTGTGTGCCCCCCGTGTCAACCCACTCTGGGTGGGATTTGGAAGGGCACCTGCCCCTCAATAAAGCACCCAGCTCACACCAAAAGGTGCTGGGACCCCCAAAAACCTTCCCACGGCCCCTCAAAGACTCCCAAACACACTCAAAGCCCACCCAGGACCCCACCTAACCCCTTTTCTGGGGTGCTGGGGGCTGCTGGATTCAATCTCAGCCTTGGATTATGACAACACTTTCAGTTTAGAGGAATTACAGAGCTGTGACTGAAACACTTTGTCCTCCAGGTTTTAATGATGGCAAATCAGATCTATTGATAGACATGAGTTATTTAGGGTTACAAATGATCAGACAAAAGATCTGTATCAGAATTATTTACTGTACAATAGAAACACTAAAACCACCATGAGCACAAGATAGGACAGTGCTCTACACTAAAGCAATTGTTGAAGCAATTCTACTCAAGCTGGCACAAAAGCAAGAATTCTTAATTAAAGATGGATGGAACTTCCCCAGACCAATGCTGGTGGGGAGATCTCTGCTCTCAACCTCCAGCAGTGACCTTGGGGGGGTCTCCAGCCAAGGCAGGAATCTCCACACACACCCCCAAGAAGGGTTCTGTTGGAAGAAGCTGCCCCTGTGAAAGGGGACTGGCCCTTTGTGGTAGAAAGGGATGGACTGACAGTCACTGGACTCCAGGGGTTGCCTCATCATCAGGGGCTTCATTCGGGGTGGAAGCAGCAGACAAGGCTCTTCCGCAGTTGGGGCACTCGTAGGGCTTTCTCTTACTTGTGGGTCTGTTGGTGTGAGGTCAAGTTAGAGCTCCTGAGGAAGCTCTTCCCACACTCCCCCACACTTGTAGGGCCTCTCCCCGGTGTGGATGCGCCGGTGCCTGATGAGGGTGGAGTTCTGGTTGAAGCCCTTCCCGCAGTCGGTGCAGCGGAAGGGCCTCTCATCCGTGTGTGTCTGCTCATGCCTGAGAAGAGTTGAGCTGCGCTGAAACCTCTTCCCACATTCCAAGCACTTGTAGGGCCGTTCCCCGGTGTGGATGCCCTTGTGGGAGCGGAGGGTGGAGCTGTCACTGAAGCTCTTCCCACATTCCAAGCACTTGTAGGGCCGTTCCCCAGTGTGGATGCGCTGGTGGGAGTGGAGGGTGGAGCTGTCTCTGAAGCCCTTCTCACATTCCAAGCACTTGTAGAGCCATTCCCCGGTGTGGATGCGCCGGTGCCTGACGAGGGCGGAGTTGTGCTTGAAGCCCTTCCCGCAGTCGGTGCAGCGGAAGGGCCTCTCATCCGTGTGTGTCCGCTCATGCAGGAGGAGATGTGCGCTTTGCTGAAACCTCTTCCCACATTCCAAGCACTTGTAGGGCCGTTCCCCAGTGTGGATACGCTGGTGGATGAGGAGTTGGGAGCTCTTCGTGAAGCTCTTCCAACATTGCCCGCATGTATAGGGCTGTTCCCCAGTGTGGATGCGCTGGTGGGTGCGGAGGGTGGAGCTGTCCCTGAAGCTCTTCCCACATT
>NW_020928310.1:0-592 GCF_003984885.1 Neopelma chrysocephalum | reverse complement strand
TTCTCAACTTGGCATCAGGAGTCATCTACAAAGGCCCCTCTTCAGTGGTGTAGCTAGCTTGACTGGTCAGTAGTTTACATGTTGTATATTGCTACAGGACATTGCAAGAGTTATTATGTAGGTTTATAACTGTTTCTGTGTTTGCTAAATTAATTGAGGACTGTGGTTTACAGTTTGTCAAACTCTGAGCCTGTGAAGGTAATATGTGAAACAGTGGCAGTTGAAAAAAATACCTGTAGATCATCTTGAAAAAAATACTTTTTAATTCTCTGGTGATAAACAGCTGAAAGCTAGCATGTTCATACATTTTCCCCAGTAGGTTTCCTTTACATGTGTAGGACTCTGGTACAGAGTTGGGTATTTTTTTTTCAACTGCCACTGTTTCACATATTACCTTCACAGGCTCAGAGTTTGACAAACTGTAAACCACAGTCCTCAATTAATTTAGCAAACACAGAAACAGTTATAAACCTACATAATAACTCTTGCAATGTCCTGTAGCAATATACAACATGTAAACTACTGACCAGTCAAGCTAGCTACACCACTGAAGAGGGGCCTTTGTAGATGACTCCTGATGCCAAGTTGAGAA
>NW_020928309.1:0-695 GCF_003984885.1 Neopelma chrysocephalum | reverse complement strand
TCAGACTGGTAAGTGAAAAGGATTTATCTAACAGTGAGCTCTGAAGTATTTCCTCAGCTCTATCACAGAATATGTGATATTGATGAGTAATGATTGCAATTAACAGCATGTTAACAGGTAGCTGTGCCTGGCTCACTGGTCTTGAAATATTTAACGTTTTTAATGATTATTATTTGCCATTTAAAAATCTGAGTTTGAGATTTCTTGTGAGCTGTCGGTGCCAAACTGACTGGTTTCTAGATTTTCAGTTTTAAATTTTTTTCAGAAAGCCTCTCTCATCTTTCCTAATGTACAGATCCTGTATTTCTGCAGCGAAATTATTTTGGTGCTGGCTGGACCATACAACATCACTGTGTGCTGCTGTTTTCAGTGTAGGTTTAGGAGCAATGAAATAGCAGCCTTTAATTCTTCTGCTTTTAATGTGTGTATTTTGTTCCTGGTTTAAAATGGATACCTTTCAGGTTTTGTGATCAAGTTGGAGTATCATAATTGTCGTGGTGCGTTATAGATGCAGGTTTTTACGGCATTTTTTATGCTGAATGGGAAGTCACGTTCCAGTCCTTGGGAATTGCCCTGCTTTGGGAATGCCCAAGTGCAAACAAATCTGCTGATGTTTTAATTCTTGCTTCCTTTAGCTGTGACTGAAATGACTGCTTCCCTGAGTTCTGGTACACAAAGATCACGTTACAGCAGGA
>NW_020928308.1:0-684 GCF_003984885.1 Neopelma chrysocephalum | reverse complement strand
TCAGACTGGTAAGTGAAAAGGATTTATCTAACAGTGAGCTCTGAAGTGTTTCCTCAGCTCTATCACAGAATATGTGATATTGATGAGTAATGATTGCAATTAACAGCATGTTAACAGGTAGCTGTGCCTGGCTCACTGGTCTTGAAATATTTAACGTTTTTAATGATTATTATTTGCCATTTAAAAATCTGAGTTTGAGATTTCTTGTGAGCTGTCGGTGCCAAACTGACTGGTTTCTAGATTTTCAGTTTTAAATTTTTTTCAGAAAGCCTCTCTCATTTTTCCTAATGTACAGATCCTGTATTTCTGCAGCAAAATTATTTTGGTGCTGGCTGGACCATACAACATCACTGTGTGCTGCTGTTTTCAGTGTAGGTTTAGGAGCAATGAAATAGCAGCCTTTAATTCTTCTGCTTTTAATGTGTGTATTTTGTTCCTGGTTTGAAATGGATACCTTTCAGGTTTTGTGATCAAGTTGGAGTATCATAATTGTCGTGGTGCGTTATAGATGCAGGTTTTTATGGCATTTTTTATGCTGAATGGGAAGTCACGTTCCAGTCCTTGGGAATTGCCCTGCTTTGGGAATGCCCAAGTGCAAACAAATCTGCTGATGTTTTAATTCTTGCTTCCTTTAGCTGTGACTGAAACGACTGCTTCCCTGAGTTCTGGTACACAAAGATCACG
>NW_020928307.1:0-758 GCF_003984885.1 Neopelma chrysocephalum | reverse complement strand
CAGTCACCTGGTTATTGTTTCCCTCTCATCTGTTTTCCTCTCTTTTCAAAGGTGGTGGGAGAAAGCTTCCCCTTCTTTCCTCCTTGGCTTTGTTTTCTTTAGCTGCCTTTGGTCTCTCAGATGATTGCTTCCCGATTCTTCTTAGATCTGCTGCTCCTGTCCTCACCTGTCCAGTGATCTTCTTCACACATTCTTAAAAAACACTCCTCAGAGGTAGGGTTACTTTTATGGTTGATACTTTTGGCTGCTTAATTATTTGGGATTAAGTCTCTGGTAATGCTTTTCTCCTCTTGGAGCTCTGCTTATTAGAAAGGAATCAGAACCTGAAACAAGTAGGTAGAAATGTACATGAGAAGCAAAAAAAGGCCATACAAAATTACCTCAAATCCACCCCTTTTTTTGCTTCTCATGTACATTTCTACCTACTTGTTTCAGGTTCTGATTCCTTTCTAATAAGCAGAGCTCCAAGAGGAGAAAAGCATTACCAGAGACTTAATCCCAAATAATTAAGCAGCCAAAAGTATCAACCATAAAAGTAACCCTACCTCTGAGGAGTGTTTTTTAAGAATGTGTGAAGAAGATCACTGGACAGGTGAGGACAGGAGCAGCAGATCTAAGAAGAATCGGGAAGCAATCATCTGAGAGACCAAAGGCAGCTAAAGAAAACAAAGCCAAGGAGGAAAGAAGGGGAAGCTTTCTCCCACCACCTTTGAAAAGAGAGGAAAACAGATGAGAGGGAAACAATAACCAGGTGACTG
>NW_020928306.1:0-493 GCF_003984885.1 Neopelma chrysocephalum | reverse complement strand
AGAGAGCCTGAGCACAGTCTGCTCATGGTTAAGCACAGGGCACGAAGTAAGATGTGCACAGGGGAAAGCAGCCCCTGGAAAATATTGCAAGGGAGTTCAGCTTTTCCATGGTGCCAGTGGCAACAAAATGCCCAACCTTATCCCCCTGTATCCGCAAAAAAAAAAAAAACAACCCCAAAACACATGGATTGCATAAAGTCAGAGGAAACATGGGAGTTCCACTTGCCCAGCAGTGATGAAGCCAAGTGCTGAGTGATCTGCTCCCCCATCTGGAAAGTCAGGCTATTTCCCACCTATTTTGGACAGCTTAAACATCTACAAATGACACTCTGTACATGGCTGGCAGGTTTTACACTCATGGTTCTAGGACAGCAAGGAGCAGATCTCAGGATCCGAGCAGTTTTCTCAGGATCCCAGCAGCTTGCTCAGGATCCCAGCAGCTTGCTCAGGATCCCAGCAGTTTTCCCAGGATCCCAGCAGTTTTCCCAGGATC
>NW_020928305.1:0-493 GCF_003984885.1 Neopelma chrysocephalum | reverse complement strand
AGAGAGCCTGAGCACAGTCTGCTCATGGTTAAGCACAGGGCACGAAGTAAGATGTGCACAGGGGAAAGCAGCCCCTGGAAAATATTGCAAGGGAGTTCAGCTTTTCCATGGTGCCAGTGGCAACAAAATGCCCAACCTTATCCCCCTGTATCCGCAAAAAAAAAAAAAACAACCCCAAAACACATGGATTGCATAAAGTCAGAGGAAACATGGGAGTTCCACTTGCCCAGCAGTGATGAAGCCAAGTGCTGAGTGATCTGCTCCCCCATCTGGAAAGTCAGGCTATTTCCCACCTATTTTGGACAGCTTAAACATCTACAAATGACACTCTGTACATGGCTGGCAGGTTTTACACTCATGGTTCTAGGACAGCAAGGAGCAGATCTCAGGATCCGAGCAGTTTTCTCAGGATCCCAGCAGCTTGCTCAGGATCCCAGCAGCTTGCTCAGGATCCCAGCAGTTTTCCCAGGATCCCAGCAGTTTTCCCAGGATC
>NW_020928304.1:0-370 GCF_003984885.1 Neopelma chrysocephalum | reverse complement strand
TGTGTGTGTGAAAGAGAGAAAGAGAAATGCAATTAGAGACAAGAACAATCTTCTCTGCCGTTTGTCAGCTTCTCTCACACACAGCTCCACCCTGCCCCTCACACATGGAGTGCCCTCTCTGAACTGAGCTGTCAGGCGATTGTCCTTGCTTCTCTGAAATCCATCCTTAAAAATCCACCTCTGCTGCAACGTCTAAAATAAATCAGCTAATTAATGATGGTTATGTTGAGGGGCAGGGTGGAGCTGTGTGTGAGAGAAGCTGACAAACGGCAGAGAAGATTGTTATTGTTGGTGGATTTGAAGGAAGAGTGTGTGTGTGTGTATGTGTGTGTGAAAGAGAGAAAGAGAAATGCAATTAGAGACAAGAACA
>NW_020928303.1:0-980 GCF_003984885.1 Neopelma chrysocephalum | reverse complement strand
GGAGATACTGAGTTCAACCTGTTGCTCAGAGCAGACTTGGTAGATCATGTTGCTCATAGCCTTGTCCAGGAGTTATCTTGGACCAAAGATGGAAATGCCACAACCTCTCTGATCCCTTTTCCAGTGTCTGAACAGCCCTCAACCTTCTTCTCTCAGCCTCTCCCCCTCTGTTCTGTGCTCCATCCCCTGTCCTCACTCAGATGTTCAGATCTTGGCATGATGACCTGTGGTCCCGGGCAGATGGAAGGAATCTCCACCAACAAATTTATCTTCCCATCCTGTCAGCTGCCTGTCAGTCACCTGTATGGATTTACTGGTTTCTCATGGATGGTTTTGGTGGATGGCTATGATGCAGAGGTGTAGAGGTGTAGCTCTGTGTCCCTTTGTCCAGGTGCTCCCTCCCAGGGTTCGTGGGCTTCATTTTGCAGGAACATTCTCCTGGCACTGCCCTCCCTCTGCTTCTGCCCCGGATTAAGCAGCTCCAGGCACATGACAGTAGTCCCAGAACTTCTCATCCAAGACTTACTGCTTTGGTGAGCAGTTCCCTGGAATGCCTGAGGGATACACAGTGCCATGACCCGACCACAGCACCTGAAGGCACAGCTGAGGGCTGAGAGCTTCCAGCTCGAGTCCTGCAGCCCCTGCTCTGCTGTGCAGACCTGCCCACTGCCCCCATCTCACAGGACACTCTGAGCCTGCAACAGGAGGCTGTTGGGAAGTGTCCAACAGAAAGGGGACTTTGGGGAAGTGTGTGAGAGAAGGGTGGTCCCAGCCACACCATGTTCCCTGTCTCTGATGGGAAACCCACCCAGAGCAGAGTCAGGAGCTTTCTTGCTCTTACAGGCAGTGCCTATGGACTGGAATTACATCCCAGCCTCCTGCAGCGGACAGGGGAAAGCAACCCAGCACTGCCACCTCCTGCCATCCCAGCATTGCCACCTCCTGCCATCCCAGCATTGCCACCTCCTGCCATCCCAGCA
>NW_020928302.1:0-948 GCF_003984885.1 Neopelma chrysocephalum | reverse complement strand
GGAGATACTGAGTTCAACCTGTTGCTCAGAGCAGACTTGGTAGATCACATTGCTCATAGCCTTGTCCAGGAGTTATCTTGGACCAAAGATGGAAATGCCACAACCTCTCTGATCCCTCTTCCAGTGTCTGAACAGCCCTCAACCTTCTTCTCTCAGCCTCTCCCCCTCTGTTCTGTGCTCCATCCCCTGTCCTCACTCAGATGTTCAGATCTTGGCATGGTGACCTGTGGTCCCGGGCAGATGGAAGGAATCTCCACCAACAAATTTATCTTCCCATCCTGTCAGCTGCCTGTCAGTCACCTGTATGGATTTACTGGTTTTTCATGGATGGTTTTGGTGGATGGCTATGATGCAGAGGTGTAGAGGTGTAGCTCTGTGTCCCCTTGTCCAGGTGCTCCCTCCCAGGGTTCGTGGGCTTCATTTTGGAGGAACATTCTCCTGGCACTGCCCTCCCTCTGCTTCTGCCCCGGATTAAGCAGCTCCAGGCACATGACAGTAGTCCCAGAACTTCTCATCCAAGACTTACTGCTTTGGTGAGCAGTTCCCTGAATTGCCTGAGGGATGCACAGTGCCATGACCCAACCACAGCACCTGAAGGCACAGCTGAGGGCTGAGAGCTTCCAGCTCGAGTCCTGCAGCCCCTGCTCTGCTGTGCAGACCTGCCCACTGTCCCCATCTCACAGGACACTCTGGGCCTGCAACAGGAGGCTGCTGGGAAGTGTCCAACAGAAAGGGGACTTTGGGGAAGTGTGTGAGAGCAGGGTGGTCCCAGCCACACCATGTTCCCTGTCTCTGATGGGAAACCCACCCAGAGCAGAGTCAGGAGCTTTCTTGCTCTTACAGGCAGTGCCTATGGACTGGAATTACATCCCAGCCTCCTGCAGCGGACAGGGGAAAGCAACCCAGCACTGCCACCTCCTGCCATCCCAGCACTGCCACCTCCTGCCA
>NW_020928301.1:0-552 GCF_003984885.1 Neopelma chrysocephalum | reverse complement strand
GCTGGGATCTCGAACTCACAAACCTGAGGCAACAAGATTAATAATCTGCATGTTTTCCCTATGCAAGTATCAACCTCTCTGAGAGCAAACCTTCAAATGCACTTAACACCACTACAGCTAATATAGGCATTGTGTTCTGTCACTTTTAAAACATTTTGAAGACCGCCACACAGAAGCATGTTAAAGCTGCCAGTTTCTGTAGGGCTAAGTTTTCAACACAATGCCTATATTAGCTGTAGTGGTGTTAAGTGCATTTGAAGGTTTGCTCTCAGAGAGGTTGATACTTGCATAGGGAAAACATGCAGATTATTAATCTTGTTGCCTCAGGTTTGTGAGTTCGAGATCCCAGCACTGCATTCATTCACAGCCCTCAGATACAGAATATCCCACCAATCTGTAACAGTTGGCAAGAATGGGCTGGGATCTCGAACTCACAAACCTGAGGCAACAAGATTAATAATCTGCATGTTTTCCCTATGCAAGTATCAACCTCTCTGAGAGCAAACCTTCAAATGCACTTAACACCACTACAGCTAATATAGGCATTGTGTT
>NW_020928300.1:0-651 GCF_003984885.1 Neopelma chrysocephalum | reverse complement strand
TTCCTGTGCAAGGCACATGAGACAAAGGACAGTGAGGGATTTTTAAAGTATAGAATTGTGGTTTATTCCAACAAAAAAGGAGGGAGAGAGAGGGAGAGAAGCAGAGTGGATGGGCAGTTTCCATGACAGGAGATCCATCTGGGCAGAATTTCTATCATAGCACATTTAGAGGCAGTGTGTAATAGAGATTACATTGATTTTCTTCCTTTTACTGTAAGGTAACTGAGAGTGAAACTGCAGCAGGAAACTTAGAAATGCTCTTCACAGAAGCTATATTTAGGCAGACACACTGACATGATACCACCAAATAGAATAAACATGCAGGAGACAACCAGTCCTGAGAGACTTTCAGCTCCATCCACATGACATGAGCAAAGGGAATGCATCTATGCGTCCTTTACTGTAGGAACCTAGAGAAAAGTAGGCTATTGGGCAACAACCTGGGTAAAATGGGAGGCATCTCCCCTAAATTCAAGGGTTTTGTCCTTCCCTGCTGATATGGTTTGAGGTTGGCTCCCTGCCAAGTCTCCAAACCTTACCACAAGAAGTCCCCCCCAAACCAAGGGAGAAGAGGGAAAAAAAACCCCAAGAGAACCAAAACGACAGACAGCTAAAGCAATACATGTAAATATATTTACACTTATATTACAG
>NW_020928299.1:0-728 GCF_003984885.1 Neopelma chrysocephalum | reverse complement strand
ACCTCTGTTCTTGTGGGGACCTCTTTGATACAAGGCCGCACGTTTGGGACAAGCGCTGTTTGCACCAGCAAAGGCCCTGGTGTTGTATTGCAGGGATATTTGAGGGGTAAATAGGAATAAGAATCATCCTAATAAATCTCCAATCAACCTGTTCAGGAGAATGACTGGTCTGTGGGTGGTCACTGCCGGCAGGGCCCCATGTGACAACATTCCCCCATCCTGCTCCATCCCAGCCTGTGCTGGTGGCTGTCGCACTACCTGCATTTGGAACCCAAGTGCCAATTGTGGGCCAAAAACGGCAGAGTGCAGCATCCAAAAGAGGATGTGATTTGGCCCTGCAGATGTATTTCGGACTTCTCATCTCTAGCATAACCATCTGTTGGATCCTTTTAGAGCTGTGATTGTTTAGTGGTGACCTGCTGACACTGACACTGCAAGGATTTGATAAGAACAGTTTTTCTGTGGATCTGTGGATCCATTCTGTGGATCTGTGGATGGGTAAAAGAGCTCTATTGAAACAGCACGGCAAAGGGAATAAATTTTTCAGTGAATGGTTTTCTTCCTACTTGTAGGATCACTTGCTTTGTGATCTCTAGGCTTATGTTTGCTGTTCAGAGATTACTTTGAATTTGACTCTTCTGCTCAATTGACTCTGTCGAAGCTGCTGAAATTGTCGTGTCCAAATGCCAGAGTCAATTCATTCTGACTTGGGAGTGGCAACTCTGTCC
>NW_020928298.1:0-5324 GCF_003984885.1 Neopelma chrysocephalum | reverse complement strand
CAAAATAAAATATATATATCCTGATCAATAGCCCAAGATCTAGCAACTAAAAGAATTAGCAAAGAATATCTTACTACTCTCCTTGGGACAACGGAGAGTCAGGCTGGAGCGACTGCCGGCAGCCTCTACCTCCCAGGGTCGACAAGGCCTTACCAGGCCTCACTGTCCAACCCCACAGACTCAACAGCAGGGAAACCTGCACCTCCAAAGCCGCCGGAAGGAAAGGGAGCAAAAGCCTCTCCTCCTATCTTCTTATACCCTGGCTTATGTAAAAATCGTAGGGAATACTGGGTAAATCTGGGCACTTCCTTGGTTACAAACTGGTCATCGAGGAAGGCCTAGACCAAACTACCACACCTACTGAAACAAAACACCTGCTAGCTGGCCAGAGCACAGCTCCTCCAGTTGCTCTTCTGCTTCTAATGGGATAATTTATTGCTTACTGTCAAGAGAAAGAACACCAATTGGTTTGCTGGGAAGGCTGGAAGAGATGAGTTTTGTCAGAAATCTGGGTGACTTTTGGAAGCAGGAGGCAGCTGCTTCTCTAAAGTCTCTGGCCTTCTCTCCTGCCTGAAATGAAGCCGTGCATGAGGTCCAACCGCCCGGTCTTGGAGATGCCACTCCAGTGTATGCAAGGGTCTGATTTTAATGTGAGGCACCCAAAGCTTTGTCCAAGTGCCTTTGCTGAATTCCCTATTGCTCTTTTCCCACTGGCAAGGGACACCTTTCCCCAAAAGGATGGCTGCCAAAGTGCCAGGGAAAGAGAGCAGCCCTGTGCCCCGAGGGCTCGGATGGATTTTGGGTCCTGCTCGGGTCTTCCCAGGGCAGTCATGGAATAGTCACTAAAGGCCCCTGGGAATGGGAGTGATGATGCTTTCCCTCCTCCCAGTGTGCCCGTGACACACGCTCTGTAAATATTTAGTGTTTGAGGCAACTAATGCTTGCCAGAGTGGCAAAGGTGAATATCAGGTGTGGAAACATTGCATGCAGGAGTGCAGCTGAGAAGACTGTTTATTTTTGGGAGCTAAGTGGCCACCTTCTCCCCTTGGCTGCCAAGGTTGCTCTGTGATGGGAGGGGAAAGCATAACCCATCTGAACACTGTCCCAAATGTCAAGTTCTTTCTCCTTGCACAGCGTCCCCACTGAAGTCAGCCTCCACGGGCTCTTCAGCTGCATCAGCTCTGAGTGCCCAGAGTCTGCTTTGGCTGTGAAGGGAAGGTGCAGCAGCAAATCCTCCTGCCAATCGGGCAGCCTGTTCTCTGTGGCCAGGGTGCCCACTTGTGTGGCACCAGAGCCCTGGGGAGGCTATAGGGTGTCTGACGCATTCAAGGGATAGAAATTTAGCAGGAAAGAAAGCCCCTGGACTTCCAGCTGGTCCTCCCACATGAGTAGGGCTGGGTGCAACTGGGCTTAATTTCCAGTTCAAACCAATTCAGCGCTCTAGGTCTGGTCGAGTACAGGAAGAACATGCCAATCCAGATTTTGAAAGAGTAAATTTTATTGAAACATCAGGTTTGATGGAAATAACAGGACATGAGGTTGAAGATTCCTAGGGAAAAAGACCCTAACTACCTCTTAATGACTTATCTATTTTCGGGGGAAAAATATACTACTTGCATAATAGCTACATATATATTTGCTGGGAACACGTGCCCCAACTATGTAATAATTTCTTATGTATTTTCTGGGGAAAAATATACTAACTACAATTCATCATGGTTCGGCTTCACGAACGAAGATTTGGGAAGGGCTCTACCCATGTTTCTTGCAAGCGCGTTGGTGGCTAAAAAGGCCAATAGGAGAAAGGCATGTCCGGTTGCAAAAGGCACAGCAGAAAGACTCCTTGGGTGGTATATTCTGCAAGGCACGATTCTTTCTGCGTTGTCTTTTCTCCTCAAGGGTGATCCTGCGAGCTTTCTCAAAAGCATCAGCAGCGTTATAAATGGTGTGTCTCCAGGCCTCCCGATTGGAGGCCAGAGTAGACCAGTTCTGGTGATCAATATGCCCGAGGCTGAGTTGTTGCTTCAGGGAGTCCTTGTATCTTTTCTTCGGGGCTCCTCTCTTGCGGCAGCCGGTGGCAAGTTCACCATAAAGCAGGATCTTAGGGAGGCGGTGGTCCTTCATCCTGGAGACGTGCCCTACCATCGCAGCTGCGTTCTCAGTAGCATGGCCTCAATACTTGTGATTGCTGCCTGTTCAAGAACAGATGTATTGGTCACATAATCTGACCAGTGGATGTTTAGGATTGGACGGAGGCAGCGTTGATGGAAGCGTTCTAGGAGACGCAGGTGGTGGCGGTAGATGACCCACGATTGGGAACCATATAAAAGAGTAGACAGCACTATGGCTCTGGAAACACTGGTCTTGGTACTTTTCTTCAAGTGTTTATTACGCCAGACTCTTTTAGGGAGTTTTCCAAAAGCACTATATGCCTTCGCTAACCTGTTGTCTATCTCCCCGTCAATCTTACCATCCGAGGAGATGAGGCTGCCTAGGTAATTAAACTGTTGGACTGATTTGAGTTCTGGTTGGTTGATGGTGATGTGGGGATGATGGAGGACTTCCTGAGGTGCAGGTTGATGGAGAACTTCTGTCTTCTTTAAGCTGACTTCCAGCCCAAAGAGCTCAGCAGCATCTGCAAAGCAGGATGTTAAACGCTGCAGGGCTGCTTCTGTGTGGGCAACAAGGGCGGCGTCATCAGCATAAAGCAGCTCCCGGACAAGATGGTTTAAGGCCTTGGTGTGGGCCTTCAGTCGCCTTAGGTTGAATAGGCTTCCATCGGTACGATCTCGAATGTAGATCCCGTCGTGATCATCGAGGTCTGCCGTGGCCGTTTGGAGCATCATGGTGAGAAAGACTACAATTAACTACTTCAATATTAACTACTGCTAATCTGTGCTCTTCATTCATCCGATGGGAGTCCCTGGAGCAGAGCTGGCTTGTCCGTCAATGGCCACGAGCAGTTGTTTGAGGCGATAGCGGAGGAAAAAGAAGTCTTGCCAGGCCTCTCTGTGGGCATCTGGATCCTGTGCCAGGTGCCAGAAAAGGTTGGCTGGCTGAAGCGTTTGGAAGTGTGGAGGCAAGTCGATCTCCAGTGGGATGCTCTGGTTGCCTATGACAAAGCTGTCCAGGCGTTTCTTCTGCAGGCAGCAGCGCAGGTAATCCAAGCTATCCAGCAGGCGCTGGCGGCAATCCCTCCTGCACCACTGTGCCATGGGGATGGTGTTGAGGAGGTGCATCATGATGGTCTTGAGGGTATAACTGGAAAAGGCTGTGTCCACCACGGTACGGGCCAAGAGCTGCAGGCATCTGAGGTGGCAGCTGTCATGTGGAGCCTGCCGGGCAATGTGGCTGAAGAACTTCATCTCTGCCACGGCGTAGGTCTCAGACCACACTGTGCTTGGGGTGAAGAGGGCCTCTCCAGACTGGCTGCTCACATAGATGTCTGAGTTTCCTTGCTGCACCCCAAACAGCACCTCAACGCGGAAGCTTTCTCCGCCTTTGGTCAGCCGGAATTTACAGGAGCGGCTGGAGGGCAGCAACCTTAAATGCCAATGGTTGGACTGAGGCAAACGCAACCAACTCGTTCTCACCAACAGACGGAACCATAGGGTAGTTTTCTCCACATCTAGGTAGGAACGAGTACAGAGGTTGGAGAGGAGGCTGAGCTGCTCATTCCTCCTCAGCTCTTCCTCAGGCATGGGGACCTGCTCCACACGGATGCAGAATTTCTTTGCTGGCATCCCTGCGGCAGTGATCAGCTCCAGCTGGAAGGTGTGCCCCGGGGGAGGATTGAGGGGTACAAGGACACGGTACACAAGATCCTCCTGGCAGGGACTCCAACCTTCAAAGGCACTGTCCATGCCGATGGCTTGCTGTGGCACTGGGTAGAAACGACTTGACAAGAGGCATCCAAAGGCACGAGTCAAATCATCTATCAGGTCCCTTATCATGCAACCTCTGTCCAGAACAGGCCAGCGTATGCACTCCTCTATAAACCTGACAAGCTTACTTTCAGGATCTTGCTCTCGGTCTCCATTTGCACCATCTTGCCTTGCTTCTCTTCCAGCAGCATTGCTTCCTTCCACATTTGCACTGCCATTAACTTGGTCTTCATTTTCATCCTCAGTCTCATCATTTCCTTCCTTTTTAACATCATCTGCATTTGTGTCAACACGGCTACCAACCTCTGCATTTCCATCCTTGCTGTCTTCCTCTACATTTACATCATCACTTTTTCCTCCTTTCTTTGCCACCATCTTATCTTTTTCTTCATCTTCCTGTGCCTCCACGTTGCTGCTGGCATTCTCCTGGGGTGCACTGCTGTGTGGCTCACGGCTCCTTTTCCTGAGGCTAAAGCACAGTGCCAAGAGAAGGCCCAGGACTCCAACAAGAGCCCAGAAGTGCCACTGCCCCAAGGTGGCCCAGAGCAGGGCTCCCCAGGCCCTGACACTGTGCTCCAAGCTGCTCTGCTCCAGCTCCTGCAGCAGCCGAGTCATTTCCTGGTTCAGATACTTCTCACGCATCTCCATGTGCAAACGGGTGGCCTCATCCAGCCCATCCCCCACCATCTGTGGGTACTGGATGAGGGTTTGCACAAGAAGGACAAGGACTACTAAGGCCTCCATGGCCTGCAGGAGTAGGGAGACAAGGGGTTAAGTGGGGCTGAAAGGGAAGGAAGGGGGGGGGTGTTTAGGGGGTGGGGGTGGGGGGAGGAATGGGCAGGGTGGGAAGGGTGGATGGGAGCTGCAGGAAAGTTGGGGCAGGAAGGAGACGGCCCAGGCAGTTGGCAAGTAGCAAGGCCCGTCCCACTGCCCCTGCAGCAGCACCGTTCCACGCCCAAGATGCTCCTGTGAAGGGTCCCTCCTGAATTCCGAGTGAGAACCACTGGCTCAGGTGCAGCTTCCCGCCTGTGCGCACTCGTCGCTTGCCCAGGCTGGACTGGGGCAGCGTTACCTGCTGGGGCCACTTCCAGCTGCCCCCATTGTGACATGACCCCTGTGATGTCACAGGTACCAGAGCACATCACAGCCAGGCCAGCCCCGCCCCTTGTCCCCACCCTGCCTCAGGGACTCAAAATGGCCCCCGGACAACCAAAGGCCCGACACCCCCAAAATGCAGGCCCCCCTCTCTGCAATGGGTCTCCAGGGGCCCCCTTTCCAAAGCAGGCAGAAGCCCCCAAAGCCTTGTCAGCCATCAAATTGGGTGGTGTGACTCATGGATGCTTTGCTCCCTGAGATCCCCTGCTGTGAGTTGGGATGGTTTCCTTTGGTGCTGACCTCTGTTCTTGTGGGGACCTCTTTGATACAAGGCCGCACGTTTGG
>NW_020928297.1:0-914 GCF_003984885.1 Neopelma chrysocephalum | reverse complement strand
ATATTCTACTTATGATATGATGAGACAAATCACAGCTTTTGTGTAGAAGAAAAAAAGAAAATAAATCAGATTGAGGAAAAAACTTAAACACCTGAAAAATCAAAAAATTAAATGTAAAAAAAAAATCAATAGAAATAATTATTCTTGGAACAGTCTAGCAATTTTTGAAGACCCAACTGACGTTTTTTATTATTTAAGCAGAAAGCAAGAGGAAAAATGTACCTTGCCTTCTGCAACACAACTAATTCAAAGATAGTCTTGAACATTAACCTAAGGATGTATTGAGTACTTTGAAAATCAGATCATTTACTGTGACACGTTTTAAGGATGCACAAAAGCATGTGAGAGAGTAATTAAACAAAACTCAAAAAATTCAGTCCTTGTTTTCCACGGAGACCATATGTGTCTGATTAAATTAGCTGAGTAAACTTTCACAAATATATATAATCCCCAGCGACAGCACTATGGAAAGCATCCTTTTTAATAGGAAACAACAAGCTGCTCCTGAAGGAAAAAGAAAAAGAGGAGGCTGGTCCCTAGTGGTTACCATCCCTTTGTTCACGTCCCTCTTTGCCTCTTGATGCACAGTAGCAAACCCGTGGCTACTCCAGCCAGAATTGTGACAGAGGTTTGTGCAATGCTCCCCTGATGCCCCTCTACTGTAAGCAAACAAGCAGCTTTTCTGGAGGATCACCTAGGAGTGATTTACACCGTTGACCACACCTCCCCCTTCCGGTTTTAGCATTTTAAGCGTGTGCCTGCATCCTTTGGGGGACCCCTGGTGGCCTAGTGGTTAGCATGCGGGACTCTCACCGCTGCGACCCAGGTTCGAATCCCAGTCCCCCCGGGCAGATGGAGCCCGTTAGCCCTGTGAGGCCATCCATCTATGAGAAGGTCACTCTAAACAAACCTAC
>NW_020928296.1:0-503 GCF_003984885.1 Neopelma chrysocephalum | reverse complement strand
CACTTTATTAGCCCTCATTTACAAGCAGACTAAATTCTACAGTACTCACTGTCATAGTAAATCCATTATGTATTGTAAAACTATTATATCCATTAAACTGATTAATGCTTCTGTTACCCATTTTCAAACATACAGAACCAGTTTAGTAGTGTACTTGTATCTTAGTATAAAGAGTAGTGAGGAGGAAGAGGGTAACAGAAGCATTAATCAGTTTAATGGATATAATAGTTTTACAATACATAATGGATTTACTATGACAGTGAGTACTGTAGAATTTAGTCTGCTTGTAAATGAGGGCTAATAAAGTGATGGACAAAGATTCAGATTGCTAGTAACTTTGTAACTTTCTGAGATTAACTTTATTCAACTGTATCTTTTGTCCTGCACTTTATTAGCCCTCATTTACAAGCAGACTAAATTCTACAGTACTCACTGTCATAGTAAATCCATTATGTATTGTAAAACTATTATATCCATTAAACTGATTAATGCTTCTGTTACCC
>NW_020928295.1:0-1104 GCF_003984885.1 Neopelma chrysocephalum | reverse complement strand
TCCTTGACATTGATGTCAAGTAGCTTCATTCTATGATATTGGATAAATTAATTTTATTTATGTAAAGACTCTACTCACTGCTGGTGAACACAGCATCTGAACGTCTTGGAAACAGTTCAAGTTTCGTTTCACAGTGCAATTATCATGGTGAGGAATTGTGTGTGATCTGGTTTTACTGAGCAGTATGTTTGTTGATCCTTCAAGCTTTGAGTAATCCAGTGTCTGAATGTTTCTCATCTGGCCACAGGACAGGGATGAAAGCTAAGCCGTGTCTCTACTATTGAGACCAAATCACCAGCACAGCCAGGGATCAGTCCAGACACTTGGACTGGACATCTTTAGATGACACTTGGACATCCTTAGTGTCCCATTTTTATGGGACTTTTCTTCTGCTACAGTGGACCGTCACTGCCTATTTAATGCTCTGAGTGCTGTGGGCTGTGAGCCATCAGTTGATGCACAGGTGTGTGGGAACACCAAGAGGGGTCAGAAGCAGTGACACCAGGCTGTGAGCTCAGGTTATGGGGTCTCAGCATAGCAGTGTAGGATGGGAGCTGCATGCATATCGTTGCTGTGTGAAACTTGGCAAGCCTGTACCTGAAATCACAGCCCATTATCTTCCGTGGCAGAAGTCCTCATTTCTTCATCAAGGTCACAAGATTAGAGTCAGTTCTTCAGCTAAATTTGTACAGGTGATTTGAGTATGTCCAGAAAGTGCTGAGGCCTGCTGGCAAAAAATTACACACTCCACTAGAAAGGAATGGTTTCACTCAATAAAGTTAAGTGGTCACATCCATACCTGGCCTAGGCAAACACAAACAATCTGCCTATTGGAGATTACTTGGGATGGGGCTATTTACATTGTAAGAAACTGAGGTCTGTCTAACATGACATTAAGGGTTGAATTGTAGTACCTGAATGCACTCCTGGCTCTGCTTAACTTGATATGGTCAAAGCCTCTGGGGCCTTGATAAAGTGTCTAACTTGTATAGAAAGTTTGTACAGAAGTTAAAGTCTACCCAGATGTCCATGTTCCACGATAACTTCCCCTCTGTGGTAGAAATTACATTAATCTTCACGCCTAGAGTTGATCCCAGCCTTAGG
>NW_020928294.1:0-796 GCF_003984885.1 Neopelma chrysocephalum | reverse complement strand
CATCAGTCCACCTTTGGCAGGACTCTTTCCAAACATCCATTGCTACAATCCTTAGTGTCCCATTTTTATGGGACTTTTCTTCTGCTACAGTGGACCGTCACTGCCTATTTAATGCTCTGAGTGCAGTGGGCTGTGAGCCATCAGTTGATGCACAGGTGTGTGGGAACACCAAGAGGGGTCAGAAGCAGTGACACCAGGCTGTGAGCTCAGGTTATGGGGTCTCAGCATAGCAGTGTAGGATGGGAGCTGCATGCATATCGTTGCTGTGTGAAACTTGGCAAGCCTGTACCTGAAATCACAGCCCATTATCTTCCGTGGCAGAAGTCCTCATTACTTCATCAAGGTCACAAGATTAGAGTCAGTTCTTCAGCTAAATTTATACAGGTGATTTGAGTATGTCCAGAAAGTGCTGAGACCTGCTGGCAAAAAATTACACACTCCACTAGAAAGGAATGGTTTCACTCAATAAAGTTAAGTGGTCACATCCATACCTGGCCTAGGCAAACACAAACAATCTGCCTATTGGAGATTACTTGGGATGGGGCTATTTACATTGTAAGAAACTGAGGTCTGTCTAACATGACATTAAGGGTTGAATTGTAGTACCTGAATGCACTCCTGGCTCTGCTTAACTTGATATGGTCAAAGCCTCTGGGGCGTTGATAAAGTGTCTAACTTGTATAGAAAGTTTGTACAGAAGTTAAAGTCTACCCAGATGTCCATGTTCCACGATAACTTCCCCTCTGTGATAGAAATTACATTAATCTTCACGCCTAGAGTTGATCCCAGCCTTAGG
>NW_020928293.1:0-953 GCF_003984885.1 Neopelma chrysocephalum | reverse complement strand
CATCAGTCCACCTTTGGCAGGACTCTTTCCAAACATCCATTGCTACATCTCTTCCCTTTTTGTTTTCTAAAGCAGGATATGCCTTTACTGATTGAAAGGTTCTGGCACAACTGTGTAGACATGGAAAAACACACATAAAGAGAAACACTATGGAAAGTCCCAGTATAATGACCACAATAATTTTCTTAACAGTGGAGGAAAGGCCTTTAAAGGGTAGCCAGTTGAAAAAATCATCAAAGGTCAGAGGATCAGATTGTTTGATTTCATGAACTAAGGATTTAAGCTGATTAATCTGGGAGTGGATAGATTGGGAGTGATCGGAGAAGTTGAGGCAGCAGAGGCCTTCAAACTCCTGACACCCATGGCCATTTACTAGGAGGAGAAAATCTATCGCAGCACGATTTTGTAACAAGGCTTTCTTATTGGTTTGAGTATCTTGTAAGAGATCGTCAAGAGCAGCACTGGTAGCATTGGCTTCTTTGGCTAGCCAACATCCCATTCTGGTAAGGAGAGTTAAAGCTTTTGTGGAGCTGACAATTGGAAGTATACCACTTAGGATGTTTGCAGTGTCTGACCAGAAATGCATGTTGGAGTTGCATTCCGCTGTGAATTCATGCAAGGACTGCAATTTTGCTAAAGGATGTTCTTCATCTGGAGGTGGGGGTGCTGCAGCCACAGGGACCTGCACTGCTTTAGGTGAAGAGAGGGGTTTTGGTTGTGATGGATAGAAGTTAAGAGGTGGGTATAAACCTTGGAATTGCCTGCGGACTCTATGATGTGAGAAGGGTGAGGTTCTTTGGAGATTACTGTTTCTTTGTGCACGATTGTTGGGAGGCTTTACAGGTAAAGATTTCATAAGGGTAGCTGGATTGTACAGTGCTAATTTTCCAAATGTGCATGGGCCTCCAGCAGCTAATCTAGGAATCATATTCCAGACTCTAAGTCCACAAATT
>NW_020928292.1:0-796 GCF_003984885.1 Neopelma chrysocephalum | reverse complement strand
CATCAGTCCACCTTTGGCAGGACTCTTTCCAAACATCCATTGCTACAATCCTTAGTGTCCCATTTTTATGGGACTTTTCTTCTGCTACAGTGGACCGTCACTGCCTATTTAATGCTCTGAGTGCAGTGGGCTGTGAGCCATCAGTTGATGCACAGGTGTGTGGGAACACCAAGAGGGGTCAGAAGCAGTGACACCAGGCTGTGAGCTCAGGTTATGGGGTCTCAGCATAGCAGTGTAGGATGGGAGCTGCATGCATATCGTTGCTGTGTGAAACTTGGCAAGCCTGTACCTGAAATCACAGCCCATTATCTTCCGTGGCAGAAGTCCTCATTACTTCATCAAGGTCACAAGATTAGAGTCAGTTCTTCAGCTAAATTTATACAGGTGATTTGAGTATGTCCAGAAAGTGCTGAGACCTGCTGGCAAAAAATTACACACTCCACTAGAAAGGAATGGTTTCACTCAATAAAGTTAAGTGGTCACATCCATACCTGGCCTAGGCAAACACAAACAATCTGCCTATTGGAGATTACTTGGGATGGGGCTATTTACATTGTAAGAAACTGAGGTCTGTCTAACATGACATTAAGGGTTGAATTGTAGTACCTGAATGCACTCCTGGCTCTGCTTAACTTGATATGGTCAAAGCCTCTGGGGCGTTGATAAAGTGTCTAACTTGTATAGAAAGTTTGTACAGAAGTTAAAGTCTACCCAGATGTCCATGTTCCACGATAACTTCCCCTCTGTGATAGAAATTACATTAATCTTCACGCCTAGAGTTGATCCCAGCCTTAGG
>NW_020928291.1:0-953 GCF_003984885.1 Neopelma chrysocephalum | reverse complement strand
CATCAGTCCACCTTTGGCAGGACTCTTTCCAAACATCCATTGCTACATCTCTTCCCTTTTTGTTTTCTAAAGCAGGATATGCCTTTACTGATTGAAAGGTTCTGGCACAACTGTGTAGACATGGAAAAACACACATAAAGAGAAACACTATGGAAAGTCCCAGTATAATGACCACAATAATTTTCTTAACAGTGGAGGAAAGGCCTTTAAAGGGTAGCCAGTTGAAAAAATCATCAAAGGTCAGAGGATCAGATTGTTTGATTTCATGAACTAAGGATTTAAGCTGATTAATCTGGGAGTGGATAGATTGGGAGTGATCGGAGAAGTTGAGGCAGCAGAGGCCTTCAAACTCCTGACACCCATGGCCATTTACTAGGAGGAGAAAATCTATCGCAGCACGATTTTGTAACAAGGCTTTCTTATTGGTTTGAGTATCTTGTAAGAGATCGTCAAGAGCAGCACTGGTAGCATTGGCTTCTTTGGCTAGCCAACATCCCATTCTGGTAAGGAGAGTTAAAGCTTTTGTGGAGCTGACAATTGGAAGTATACCACTTAGGATGTTTGCAGTGTCTGACCAGAAATGCATGTTGGAGTTGCATTCCGCTGTGAATTCATGCAAGGACTGCAATTTTGCTAAAGGATGTTCTTCATCTGGAGGTGGGGGTGCTGCAGCCACAGGGACCTGCACTGCTTTAGGTGAAGAGAGGGGTTTTGGTTGTGATGGATAGAAGTTAAGAGGTGGGTATAAACCTTGGAATTGCCTGCGGACTCTATGATGTGAGAAGGGTGAGGTTCTTTGGAGATTACTGTTTCTTTGTGCACGATTGTTGGGAGGCTTTACAGGTAAAGATTTCATAAGGGTAGCTGGATTGTACAGTGCTAATTTTCCAAATGTGCATGGGCCTCCAGCAGCTAATCTAGGAATCATATTCCAGACTCTAAGTCCACAAATT
>NW_020928290.1:0-816 GCF_003984885.1 Neopelma chrysocephalum | reverse complement strand
TCCTTGACATTGATGTCAAGTAGCTTCATTCTATGATATTGGATAAAGTAATTTTATTTATGTAAAGACTCTACTCACTGCTGGTGAACACAGCATCTGAATGTCTTGGAAACAGTTCAAGTTTCGTTTCACAGTGCAATTATCATGGTGAGGAATTGTGTGTGATCTGGTTTTACTGAGCAGTATGTTTGTTGATCCTTCAAGCTTTGAGTAATCCAGTGTCTGAATGTTTCTCATCTGGCCACAGGACAGGGATGAAAGCTAAGCCGTGTCTCTACTATTGAGACCAAATCACCAGCACAGCCAGGGATCAGTCCAGACACTTGGACTGGACATCTTTAGATGACACTTGGACATCCTTTAACGGTGGATTTTTGGGAAGGGGAGATCCTTCAGGCCTCGTTTTAGTCCATAACCTTGAAGGAGTATGCTCTCTCACCCTCCCCCGCCACGTGGCCCTGGGACCCCAAGACGGAGCACTCACCAGACCACCAGGGGAGAGAGGACGAAAGAGAAGGTTTAATTGTGGGAGGGGGCTTATATAGCCCTTGGGGACCAATCACAGGTGAGGGGTCACAATCAAGGTGAGGGGTTTACAGCCAATAAGGGAGGGGTTAACAAGGGACCAATGGGAACACCTTGGGACATCTTCCCAGGACACTCTGGCCCGAGAGATAAGGGATTTACAGTGGAGGTATAGGGGAAAATGCAGTGGCTCTGTAAAGAGCCCTCTTAACATGAGTTTAGACAACATTAAAAACTTCTGATTCATCAGTCCACCTTTGGCAGGACTCTTTCCAAACATCCATTGCTACA
>NW_020928289.1:0-4078 GCF_003984885.1 Neopelma chrysocephalum | reverse complement strand
CAGCAGCTAATCTAGGAATCATATTCCAGACTCTAAGTCCACAAATTAAAAAGACTCCTTTTGGAAGAATAACTGAATTTGGGGTAGCATGTATCTGGTAAGGGACCTCTTCCTTGCACCAGAAGCTAAAATTTGAATAAGGTCCATAAGAGGTGACATTAATTAATTCAGAGGAGGCCACATGTTTGTTGTGAATGAAGTAAAAACAGAGAGGAGATATAATACTTCCCAAGATTTCTAATTCCTCAGGTCTCTGCCACTGATAGCTAAATGTCTGTCTGACATGTGAAGTTTTTGCTGGTCGTGTGAGACAGTCTAAGAATGGATTTTTAAACTGATCATGGTCATCACACCAGGGGATATATTGATTTCTAAAATCACCCCATTCTCTGGGTGTCCAGGGGATTCCTACCAGACAGGTTTTAAAAGGGTGAGAGGGATCTAAGGTAGAGAGACAGATAGTCAGTATTCAGTGATTGTGCCAGGTTTAGCCACACATTTTGGCCAGAGAGCATTACCCAATTTGGAATTGTTGGAAGAGATGTAGCAAGGGCTCCTGATGTTAAGTCCTTCTGATTTGCTGATGTTATGTTGACAACGAAAAACAGGATCATTCCGAGGTTGATGCTGATGGGGGATCGCTTCCTGTAGCTGGTGCTGGATCCGTTGGTGCTGGATCTGCTGCTGGTTGAGCTGGAAGGGAGACTTCTTGGTGGATCCTTACTAGTCGGGATGGAATCCATCGTGGACCTGCTCCGGTAGATACACACGCATGTCCTCTCCCATAAACAATTAGGGGGACAGGACCGAGCCATTCTCCTGTTAAGATATCCTTGTATTTTACCTTAGCCTCCCCCGTTTTTAATTTTCAGCTCCAAAATGATGTTCAACAGGCGAAACATCCTCATGCAGAAAGGATGTTTCCTCTGTAGGATTAATAATAATAATTTTTTAAACAGTGAAAACAACTTGTGATTGTTTAAATCCTTTAAGTATGCAACTCACAACTCCGACAACATGTAAAAAACCTGTTGAGAAACGAAAAAAAGATTGTATCCAATTGAGATTTCCCAAAAGAGAGTGCAGATCGTTTAGTGTTTTTCTTACGTGAGAGTGGGTTTCCCTTTTTGTCAAACAGGGACCTACATTGCTTAGCCCAATGAAACCCTTTTTTACATTTGGGGCAAAGGCCTGGATGAATGGTTTTTTGAGAATTGGGGGTTTTAACTTCTGGGCAGTTAGCCTTTATGTGACCAGGACGTTTGCAGTTATGACAGATAATTTTAGAGTGGTCTAAGGCTGCTGCTAAGACTTGGGTCATTTTTTCTGCCATTTGCTGAGTGGCTTCTGCAATTTGATTACCCAGTTGTGTGTTAGCTTCAGCTAATTGGCTGGTCATAGACACTTGGGCTTGGACCAAACTATTTGCCAATTTATCAGTAGGGCTAATATCTTTACAAGCTTTTACCATGTCCATAGGAGAAGGGTCACGAAGGTTTCTAAGTATTTGCTGGCACTGTGCATTTGAATTGGAGATAGCTAGCTTCAAGAACAGGGCATCTTGTGCTTCTTTCCCATTTATTTGTTTTTCTATAGATTCTTTTAAGCGTTCTGCGAAATCAATAAAAGATTCATCAGGTTTTTGAATTATATTATGGAAAGGTGGAGCTGTTTGAGAGGCATCAGCTACTGATTGTAGAGCTTGGAATGCCATATTTCTAGTAGCAATTAAGTCTTGTTTGGGAATATTTGCCTGATCTGTATTTGCAGAATAAGGACCATCACCAAAAAGCATTTGTATGGTGGTTTGTATAGGTCTACGGGAGGTAGGACTGGTTTCGTGAGCATATTTTCTAATTAAAGCTTTCCATTCATCTAAAAATAATGTAATTTGTACTTTACTTAATAAGGCTCTCATTATATCTTTTATATCATTTGGAGTGAGTATAAAGGTAGAAAACAAGGATGACAGAATTCCCATAGCATAGGCGGAGTTTAAACCATAAGTAGTCACTGCTTCTTTTGCATCTTTGATAATGGGTATGGCTAAGGGGTCCCAAACAGGGGGTCCGTTGGGGCTGTAGAATACTGGAAAAGCTTGCATTAAAGTTAAACCATTAGCATGATTAGCAATACTATTAATACCATTATAATTACTGGCATGGTTGGTTCCTGTGGAAGAAAGAAAAGGGTTAGTTGGAGAAACAGAATTGTTAAAATCATTTGGCATATTTGAAAATGGATTATTGGGAGAAAATTCATTAAAGTTGTTTGGTGAGTCTGGTTCTGATGCGTCAGTTGCAGCCAGTTGTACGCTGTAAGAAGTCTGATGTCTGTTCGTGCAGTTGTTCTGAAGCTGTTGGCTTGTTTGCTTGTCGGTGCACGCTGTAGAAGGTGGCTGCGAAGAGTTAAAGCTGCAAAGCCGCGCGGGTGCCGTGCATCTGCAGGGCTGGGGGGTAGGTGACGTCATCTCGTCCCGCTCGGCATCCATAGGGAATGTGGAAATTCCGGCCGCTGCTCCGGCGTGGGTGGAGGCTGGAAGGTCTCCACCTCTTTTGTTTGAGCACGCTGGGATGGTGGCTGGAGGCTGTTGCTGCCCTGCCGGGGGCTGCCGAGCCGACGAAATAAAGTTCTGTGTCTCTGGATAAATACTTAAAGCGCAGTTGTTAGTCGGGTGAGGAAGCCCCGGGTGCGGGAACGGCAGGACGGGCTCTCCCGGTGCCAGAGGAGGAGGAGGGGGGTTGCGGGCAGGGACCTCGTTAGAGCTGGCTGCGAGCGGCTTTTCTTTCCCTCCCTCCACCGGCGGCTGCAGCAGAGGAGCCCGGGCCAAGGGTGCCGATCTGTGTCCGACCTGCACAGGAGACTGAGGCTGGCCAATTCCAAAGCCTCCTGCCGTATCGGGGACCGGCTCGGCGGCCCCGCCATGTGCTGACCGCGATGGGGGGGGTGGAGGGGGAACGCCAGCCCAGGGGTGCCGGTTTGAATTTCTGTGTCCTTCTTCCCCCGCCTCCCTCGGCAAATGTATTCTCCCCGCTTCTCCCGCACCCATGAGGGAAGCTGCGTTGTTTCCTTGCAGGGGCTCCGAATCTTTTCGTTGCATTTCCAGAATTGCTACGATATGGGTCCATGCAATGTTTGCATGTACTGCTGCTTCATCGTTGGAATTTGCAGCCATCCAAATCTGTCTACCTAACAAGTCCCAATCTTTGGTAGTGAGGCAAAACGGAAGTTTGAAAGCATTTTTTGCCATAACTTTTGAAAGGCATTTTAAGGCTTTTCTGTTAGTAGATTTGCCGTTATAAGTCAATAAATTCTTCAAATACTTATAGTTCTCTCTTTCGGTCTTAGTAAGGCATATACCCATGTTTTTATTTTTTTTTTATATTTTTTTTTTTTTTTTTATATATAAGGGAATATTCCGGGTCTGCTCCTTACCTGATGGCCTCAGGAAGGTTGAAGTATTCGAAACAGGCTGCTCTCTTGCGGTGATGTAGCCTGCCAATACTTTTACGCTTAGACGCCGGTCCACCGCCGGACACAGGAATCGCCCCTTCCTGTGCTTTGAAGCTGATTAAATCTTCATAGAAGAGCTAAAACAGCCGTTGCCTCACCGGGGCACCATTTAACGGTGGATTTTTGGGAAGGGGAGATCCTTCAGGCCTCGTTTTAGTCCATAACCTTGAAGGAGTATGCTCTCTCACCCTCCCCCGCCACGTGGCCCTGGGACCCCAAGACGGAGCACTCACCAGACCACCAGGGGAGAGAGGACGAAAGAGAAGGTTTAATTGTGGGAGGGGGCTTATATAGCCCTTGGGGACCAATCACAGGTGAGGGGTCACAATCAAGGTGAGGGGTTTACAGCCAATAAGGGAGGGGTTAACAAGGGACCAATGGGAACACCTTGGGACATCTTCCCAGGACACTCTGGCCCGAGAGATAAGGGATTTACAGTGGAGGTATAGGGGAAAATGCAGTGGCTCTGTAAAGAGCCCTCTTAACATGAGTTTAGACAACATTAAAAACTTCTGATTCATCAGTCCACCTTTGGCAGGACTCTTTCCAAACATCCATTGCTACA
>NW_020928288.1:359-618 GCF_003984885.1 Neopelma chrysocephalum | reverse complement strand
CTGAAGTACTACAGAGTTTGTTGGGGTAAGAACTGCACAACTCCCCCAAACTCTCTTTGAGATCCCTCCAAAAAATGGAGGGGGTGGACTCCTATTAATTGGAAGTCCTAAACACAGAGTCGTCCTGAGAGCTCAGCCAGGACGAAATGTGTGAGAGAGGACCTTGGGGTCCTCCCTTGCTGCAGCTTCAGAGAAGCTGGCAGCCATCTTGAGGCAGAGCACAGAAGCTGTGTAAAGGGGCTTGGATCCCCTGAAGATA
>NW_020928288.1:0-259 GCF_003984885.1 Neopelma chrysocephalum | reverse complement strand
CTGAAGTACTACAGAGTTTGTTGGGGTAAGAACTGCACAACTCCCCCAAACTCTCTTTGAGATCCCTCCAAAAAATGGAGGGGGTGGACTCCTATTAATTGGAAGTCCTAAACACAGAGTCGTCCTGAGAGCTCAGCCAGGACGAAATGTGTGAGAGAGGACCTTGGGGTCCTCCCTTGCTGCAGCTTCAGAGAAGCTGGCAGCCATCTTGAGGCAGAGCACAGAAGCTGTGTAAAGGGGCTTGGATCCCCTGAAGATA
>NW_020928287.1:0-2238 GCF_003984885.1 Neopelma chrysocephalum | reverse complement strand
GCTGCTGCTGCCTCCTCACTTCCACCCCTCACACTGCTGTTGTGTCTTACAGAAGCTCTGCCCAACTCCTGCTTACCAGATGTAGAAGAAAAGGGCAAACATAGGAGCGGATCCTGCAATCTCCAGCAGCCTCCAGTTGCGGATTCCATAGCTCAATCCAGCCACCATCATCTGTCCGATGGCAAAAGCGGCGTGAGCAATAAGCACTGCCTTAGGCCGGTAGGAGATTCCAACCCACTCTGTACCTGGAAAGAAGAACAAAATTTCGGGGTCACCCTCTCCAAAACATGTCCAGCTCTTTTTTGTTATTGTGTCTTGAGAGGCCACAACTGCTGCCTCAGGGCAAGGGCATCCTACTCACCCACGGCCACGACAGTAATCATAATTCCTGACACTGCAGCCCCCACGACACACCTGAAGGCGATGTAGACATAGAAATGGGGCACAAAGGCAGTTCCTAGACCAAACACGCCCTGGAGGAGCATGCAGATCAGAAAGACTGGCCGGCGGCCGATCCTATGGGAAAAGAGAGAAGACACAGTTGGCATCTGGAGAAACTCCAAGGGGATAGGGAAGAACCCAGGTGGAATACAAAGTGATTTGAAAACCAGAGGAGATTTTACATCCCTGTGAACAAAGTTCCTCTTTACAGCCCAAGAAATAACGTGCACAAAAAGCAGCATCTCCACTTTTGAGCTGTTGCTCAAAGGCTGAGACAGCAGCTGGGGCTGGACTTGTGAGTCCTGACAGACCTCCCCACAAGGCTGTATCTGCCCCTCTCTCTTTTCAACCATCAGACACCTACAGATGTGTCAGGTGGCTCCAGATGCCCTTGCTCAGGCGAGGGGATTGAGTCTGTGGAGGGAGTAGTTCATGACCAGTGCAAGCACAGTCTGCACCCTCAGCTGGGCTGTCCCTGAGTGCTGGGCAGTGACTCTGGGAAGGTGACCGTGTTTCCTCACCTGTCACTTAGCACCCCAAAGAAGCTGGCTCCTACGAGAAGCCCAGCCATGTAGATGGACTGGGAGATGTCGTTCAGGATCGTCCTTTCACACACCAGGTCAAACTGGAGGAGGGAAACACAGATGCTGTTGTTTTTGACAGACCCCAGCTGCTTTCTGAGGGTGGGCATCCTGTCTGGTCCATGGTGGATCCAGGAGCTGCCCCAGCTCTCACTCCAGCCTCTGGGAGCAGAGAACCCCCTCACAAGGACATGAGCCCTCTGTGGTGTGCACCTAGGGCACAAATCAGAGGTGGGACAGACACACGAGGTGCTCAGCGTGCCTCTTCATCCTGGTGCACATCTTCTGAGTGCTGGGATCTGCCCAGGCATTCCTGAGGGAGCCTCCTGCTTGGCAAGCTTTGCTTAAAGGGTGACCTTGGGATAAGAGTGGTAGCAGCTCCACTTCTCTGGCTGCAAAGGCAGGATGGGGTGAAAGGAGGAGGAGAGAAGGAGAGCTGTGTTTTGTCTGGAAAAGGAGGACCAGCATAGGAATGGGAAGGGATGCAGCAGCTGCTGAGAATCCTACAGGGAAGCTGGCTGTGAAATGGACATGGTGCTCCAGGGACACCAAGGAGCACTTGCAAATGCCAGAGGCTGGGCTCTCTCCTCTGGTTGCAGATCAGAGGAAGGTACTTGAGAGAAAGTGCTGGAGCTGGGAGGGAAAAAAAGAGGGAGAGAGGGAGGAAAGGAGGGAGGAATGAGGCAAGGTGAGAGAGGAACAGAATTCCAGAGAGGGAGAATCACAGAATCATCTAGATTGGAAAAGACCTCCAAGATCATTGAGTCCACCCTTTGATCACCTCTCAGCTAGAAGGTAAGGGATAAAGCAGAACGGAGAAGTTGGGAATGCTGACAGACAAAGCCTTTGCTCAATTGCATAGCCCATGGAATGTCTTGTTGCAGCCCTGAAAGATTCTGGAGGCCTCATAAATATCAATGACAAGTTCTTGGAAGGTAAATGTCTTTCACAGAGAAGGTGATATGAGTAGAGCCAGGCTGAAGAATAGGGGAAACTGTGGCAGGGACACTTAAAAAGGTCCCTTCTGGCAAGATCATATGTTCAAGGGTCTGGATACTGGAAAGGGAAGGGATGGTGGGCAGAGCATGTCATGGACTCACACCCCCATTGTCACTGCCTGTGCCCTCCCTGGGCATCTACATCATGGTCTTCCTGCAAAAACCTCCCAAGGATTTAATCTGTGATCTGTGTGATGGAGGTGAAATCCTCCAGTGCC